>NC_061111.1:76328221-76583459 GCF_002878395.1 Capsicum annuum
TTTACCCGATGCCTCGAGCCTTCATCACGAATGTCCTACGAATAAAAAATACTTTGGGGCATTCCCCGGCGAATAAACACAAATACCTTAGGGCATTCCCCTGCCAAATGATACATTTGATCCAAAAGCAACCAAACCAATCCATTCAACATATATTTCAAGCATTCAATGTTCTCCAAGTACTAATTTGCCTACCCCAACCTACCGTTTTCCTATCCCGTTTGACCTATTATGATACTATCGAGAAGTTGACAATTAGACTCCAATTAACAATAACAATGAATCAAAACAACTATTATTCATCTTTTATCAAATTTCGATCCCCCGAATTCATTAACCAATGACTAACACATGCTTCGATTATCAATTCAAGTTTTCAATGTTCAAATCCAACATCCACTAATACAAAACAAAGATTCAAATATGTCAAACAACAAAGCATTCACATTTACGTAAAAATTAAAGTAGGAGAAGATAAAATTGGACCTCAATGCCGCTTTCAAAATTGATGTATTATTCTGAATAAATCCGATAGAATCCACATCCAAAACCTTCAATTCGAACCTAATAACGGACCAACTCCAACTTGGTATTTTAAAAATTGAGATCCAGACAGACTTAAACCAGTAGAAAACCCCTCAATACAAACCCCAAATCACGAATTTCGTACCAATTTTAAATGGGTCTCACCAGAATAGAAGAGAGTACCACTGGTGACATTTCCTGATGAAAAATATAATGAATTTCTAGTGAGAAACTCGTCGAAAACATTCAACGAGCATTGGATTTTCTCCCTCTTTCTCTCGATTATAGTTCACCCATCGAATTTCTCTGTTTTTTGATTAATTTTTCTATTTCCTGTTATTTTCTCCATGCATGTGTAAAATTTTATATCCGGTGAGGTAAGTGATGGGTATCATCTGTGTATTGTTTCCACTGTGTGTTGTATTATGATGGTGAAAAAATGGTGAGGTCTTTTGTTCAAGAATGGTTTCTATGTGATCTGTGTTCTCTCAATTGCTGATGGTGTGCGTATTAGTGGTCTATTTTGTTTTCCAGATTTGTGTAATGGCGAATTACTGTGTAGAGTGAATTGTGTGTGTTGTGAGGATTGTGAGGATTCTGTATTGCTGTCGAAGAATAGAGTGTTGTTGTCTATCCTCTTTTGGTGTTTTTGGAGAAAATCCGTATATATGGTGAGTGGAGTGTGTATTGTTGGATTGAGGGGTGAGGTGTCCCCTTTTCAGTGGGTCCCACCATCTTTTTTTCTATTTTTGGTATCTTTCTTTTTTCTTTTTAGGAAAAGAAATATAGAGGGGGGTTTAAAGGTAGGGGTGGTTAGGTAAGCATAGGGTGGTGATGAGTTGTCCAAAATTGATAGGAGGAGTGGTTAATTTTGTTACCAAGAGAATAATTGGGGATTGGGTTTGTTAGGGGTTTGTTAAGGGTTGTTATTGTATTTTTTTTTGTGGGGTATAATCGCATGGGCGAGGGTGAATGGTAAGATGAACTAAAATGAATTAAATTCAACTTCGAAAGGGACAAAATTAGGTGTCTACAGCATGCCCCCTTTGTATGTAAACACAAAGTGTTCTTAGACAAAGAAGTAGACAACGGGACAGAGTTTTGTCCCGACCATTATTCAAAAAGAATGAAACAGACAGAATGAGGGAAACCAAGTCTTGATTTTGGACACCATACACATCTCTAGTTATAAGGGAATCAAGTCACAGGTATCTCAAAGAGTCAGAAGAAAAGGGACTATACTGTGTCGAAGGGTCGAGTGAGGTTCTATCAAAGTTCTGATCCGCGGCTCTGTTATTACATCAAAATGAAAATTATAAGTTAAAAGATAACAAAAATTACAAAAGTCCTATCTATACAGCTTCTTTTGGGTTGTTGACTTGAGTTTCATCACCCTATTCTTCAGGCGGTCCTCTGACTTGCAATTTTCTCACTCTGTTCTTCGGGCGAGCTCCCAACTTTATCAACTTCCAATTTCATCACCCTGTTCTTCAGGCAAGCTCCTAACTTACAATTTCATCACCCTGTTCTTCAGGAGGGATCTTGGCTTGTAATTTTTCTCACTCTATTTTTTGGGAGAGCTCCCGACTTTCAATTTCATCACCCTGTTCTTCAGGAGGGCTCCTGGCTTGCCATCTCATCAACTTCTAATTTCATCACCCTATTCTTCAGGTGGGCTCTTGACTTACAATTTTTCTTACTCTGTTCTTTAGGTGAGCTCCCGACTTTTAATTTCATCACCCTGTTCTTCAGGTGGGCTCCTGACTTGACATTTCATCAGCTTCTAATTTCATCACCCTGTTCTTCAGGTGGGCTCTTGACTTGAAATTTTTCTCACTCTATTCTTCGAGCGAACTCCCAACTTTTAATTTCATCACCCTATTCTTCAAGCAGGTTCCTGACTTGCCATCTCATCAACTTCTAATTTTATCACCCTATTCTTCAGGCGGGATCCTGCCTAGCAATTTGTCATCACCCTTGTTCTTCGGCGGGCTCTTGACTTTCTGTTTCATCACCCTTGTTCTTTAGGTGGGATCCTGACTTTTAATTTTATCACTCTGTTCTTTGGGCGAGCTACCAACTTTCAATTTCATTACCTTGTTCTAAAGGCGTTCTCCTGATTTACAATTTCTTCACCCTGTTCTTCAGGCGGGCTCCTCACTTTCCATTTCATCACCCTATTCTTCAGGTGGGGCTCCAAAAATCAAAATCAAAACTAGAACAAAAATTCCCCAAACAAAGATTATGATAAAGAAAGATTTCATTTTTCTAAAAGTAATGTCCCCTTTTCCAGGAGGGTCCTGAACATAAGGTAAATTCCCATTTTTCAGGAGGGCCCTGAACATAAAGTAAATTCCTATTTTTCAGGAGGGCCCTGAACATAAAGTAAATTCTCATTTTTTCAGGAGGGTCCTGAACATAAAGTAAATTCCCATTTTCCAGGAGGGTCCTGAACATAAAGTAAATTTCCATTTTTCAGGAGGATCCTGAACATAAAGTAATGTCCCATTTTTTAGGGGGATCCTGAACATAAAGTAAATTCTAATTTTCCAGGAGGATCCTGAACATAAAGTAAATTCCCATTTTTCAAGAAGGTCCTGAACATAAAGTAATGTCCAATTTTACAAGAGGGTCCTGAAAATAAAGTAAATTCTCATTTTCCAGGAGGGTCCTGAACATAAAGTAAATTTCCATTTTTCAGAAAGGTCCTGAACATAAAGTAAATTCCCATTTTCTAGGAGGGTCCTGAACATAAAGTAAATTCCCATTTTCTAGGAGGGTCCTGAACATAAAGTAAACTCCTATTTTCAAGGAGGGTCCTAAACATAAAGTAAAATCCCATTTTCCAGAAGGGTCCTAAACATATAGTAAATTTCCATTTTCCAGGAGGGTCCTGAACTTAAAGTAAATTCCCATTTTCCAGGAGGGTCCTGAACATAAAGTAAATTCCTATTTTCCAGGAGGTTCCTAAAGTGAAGTTCCATATAACATGAATTATTTTTAATTTTTGCCCCAATTTTCATCAAAAGCTTTTACGGGTGTCAAACCCAATCACAACTACTTGCAACAGTGTGTAATACTAAGGTGAATCAAGATTTTGATCAATAAGTGCACTTTTGAGGATGAAATTTCCTGAATTAGACCAATAAATTCCTCTCTTACAAGTGAAAGTAAAGGGTTCTTGCTAAAAGTGCATCTTCTTAGAATTAACGATTCAAACTAGGAAGTGCACCTCTTAGCCATGAGACATGAAAGACCCAAATTAGAGAATGTATTTCTGAGGGGTACAAGATGATGAGTTTTACCAAAATTGGGATTACCAAACCTGTACAGCAACACGGCATTTTCATTTGCAAAAATGAGGAATTGTACCTTTGGATATTTGTGCTTTGAAGCCCTTGATTGGAAGGTCGTAATTGTTCCTATTTCATACAAACAAAACTTGTGAGTTTAAGACAGGGTGGTTGGCTTGCAGCTTTGGCATTTGAGGAGATTTCTCTTACACTTATGCCATTTAGATCTTGCTTCCAATCATTAGCATTTGTCATTGTCTTGTTGCACCGTTGTTCCAAACTTAGAATATTAAGAGTAACTCTGAAACAAACACAGTATCTCTGTTTTGCTATGTTTCTCAGACAATCCCCTTTAAACCTTGGTATTTCCACGAATTCCCCAAATTTATGTGTTGACAAAACCTTCTGCATGCCTTATTATGACTTGCAATCATGTTTCTTTCATGTACTGGCACTTTGTCTTGCTTTGTGCAATTGAAGAAGCTGGTAGCCAGTTTTAAAATCTTTTCTCATTTGTTTTGACATGAACTTGACTCAAAGACAAAAGAAAAAAAGACAATGATTTATTTTTTACTTGGTTAACTGACTCAAAAAAATAAAATAAAATAAAAACACAAAGAAGAAAAAAAATACTATGAACGTCCCCATTTGAAACAAAGAAAAAAAATTTATCTAAAAATAACGGTCAACTCTAATGATTATGCCATACATCTTGGATTGCTCTGCCTGATCTTTCCATCCACATTTTCTACCAGTTGTTGTTGAGTTAATAGTTTTGGAACTGACTTGTTTCCTTAGGTCAATTGTATTTAAGACCTTATTCAGTTAGTGGCGCCTTGGAGGGTTTTCGCCAATAAGCCTATCTCATTTTCTTTTTTTCAGCTCACCATTGCCTTATGGTGTTTGTAAGGATTTTTCACCAATGAGACTCTCTTATTTTCATTTATCTCATCTCACAGTCGTCTTACATTGCCCATGAGGGTTTCACCAATAAAACTCTCTCATTTTTATCTCTCTTGACTTACCATCTCCTTATGGTGCCCGTGAGTGTTTTCACCAATAAGACTTTCTCATTTTTATTTCTCTCCTGATTCCTTATGCTGGGGAAGACAAGTAGCTCCCAAAATACATCATCATATGCATTGCATGCTTAACCTTAACATTCTCAAAGATTGATTCAAAGGTTTTTCTTTGGTTGTAACTTGGTTTTTGGATAAGGTTGGAAAGAAAGGATGGCATGAGGTTCAAACGATACTTGAAGTGGGGTAGGACTTACAACTTTTGGAATCAACTCAAATAATGAGGATTAACTCACGCCCCAGTTTCTTTTGACCGGGCAATTCTAAATCATTTATTTGGTTGGACCGATCCCAGAGTAGGGCAGCCTACGTATCTCACTCTCGAGATAGTAGAATCAAGTCACACATAGTTCAGGCAACTTGTTCTTTCTTTTAATCTAATTTTTCTTAAAAAAATTTTCTTTTATTGGCTCTTTTCTCTTTGGGATTCTTTTTTCTTACTCCATTTTTATTGACACTCTTCTTTTCTTTCTTTTTTAACATATTTTTGTCTCTTTTTTGAAACTTTTCTGACTTTATTTTTTTTTACTCGACACTTTTTGTTGGACATTGCAGACTCTATCTTGATTCCAAAAGAGGGGTATGAAAGAAAATAGAACTAAGGCTCAAAAGGGTAAACAAAGGATGACACAATATTTAGATAGCAGAATAAAATGCCTTCGTCATATCAATCCTTAAAAATTCAAGTACATAACATGCAATATGAAAGTGGGAGATGAAGATCATGTATGATATTTTTACAGCACTAACTTAACTGATCATGTGCATCATACTATTTTTGCGCATGTCCAGCATACAACTTTATTTTGTTGTACATTCCTCATGCTGAAGGACTCATGACTACATGGAGCTAATTTTCTTTTGTTCCTCTTGATATAGTATCACACAGCCACTGTTTGTCCTAATCGAGACATGTCTTTCAATTGATTACTAAATTAATCTTGCGATTGTCAAAATAATTGCCTTAATTTTCAAAGAAGGCTTCAACTTGTCACCAAATGTCTCAGAACTCTACCTATTTTTGAATGCCTTTTTTCTAATTCTATCCCCCTGATTCAGAGTTCATGCTCAAATTGGATTTTAAGATCCAACTAAAAATTCCACAAGCATGTCATATCACTAGAGCCAACATAAAATGTACAATGTAAAGAAAACAGACAAACAACACATATTTAAAACAAAAAAAGAAAAAAGGGGAATTTTATTTAGTTAAAATAAAGATAGAAAGCTTTAAACATAAACGACAAAGGGATAAAATAAGATAGATCCCGAACTACAACCCTAAAGTAATTTGGAAAATAGAAAATAAAAAAAAAATAAACTGCCAGACCTCTTTCTAGTAGGGAGAGGGGTGACTTCTCAATTGCTGATCTTGACATCTTAGCCACTGATTTGCATATCAGCATGACTAGAGCTTTCCTCACTATCAATTTTATGCACCGTAAAAAATTTATCTTGAATCATCTTTTCTATTTCTCTTTTCAAAGCACGACAATCTTCAATACTGTGCTCCTAAACATCAGAATGATATGGACATCCTATATTAGGATCAAAACTTTTTAAATGCAGGTCAGAAGTATACCCAAGGAGAGGAGTGATCATGCCTACTGTACTAATCTCTGAAATAAACTGGCATACGAATCTCTAATTGGTGTAAAACTATCCCCAGGCTTTTGTCTCTTTTCATTATTGTCCTTGGATCTAACATTGAGCCTAGAAGGGCTTTGACTTGTTTGTGGAGTTAGAGGATAACTCTGAGGAGTTGGTGTGCGCCATTGTGAATAAAATGGGATTTGAAGATATGGTTGTGCGCAATATGCTAGATATGGAGGTGGGGAAATGGAGTATAATGAATTTTGGGAGTGATTATAGAAAGCTTGGGTATGAATTTGGGCTTGAGAATGGCGGTAACGACGACGTCGTCTTCTTGGATGTGCCCGTTCTCTAACTATAATAGCAGTTGCATCTTTCTCATTCTTCTTCTCTCCAGTTTCCCTTAATTGATTGCAACTCCTCATGTCCATCTTGCTCCTCAAATTTTAATATCTCTAGGATTGGAGGAAGGTTATCACTTGAATACATGCCCCAGTCTTTGTATGTAACATCTTCGTTACCCACAAGTCCTAGGGAATTTTTTGTAGCATTTTTTGCACTCTTTATTTTTTCAACCATTTTATCTAGCTCTTCTGGCACACTAGGCTTCTTGTTAAGAAATTTTGGTGGTCCAGTAAACTTAAAAGTAGGCTCAAGAGTATAACAATGATCACCAAGAGTATTGAACATGAGTCCACTAGCAGCACAGAGAGGCACAATTGTTGGACGGCTAGTCAAAGTAGAAGCCTCAGTAGAGGATTGAGCAACAAAATCACAGATGACATATGGTGTTGTGAATATAGTAGGCTTATGCTGAGGAGCTAGAGAAAGAGTGGTGGAAGTATGGGGATGCTTTTGAATTGGAATGAATTCTGAGACATGTTACAATGCATCAACAACTGTAGAAAACTAAATTTTTAATTTAGTTGTAAGACTCAAGGTATTTGTAGGATCAATAGCGGGCATCGAGGAAGAGGCAACCCACTGGCCCAAGGTCGGTGCATTTTCGTCATTTGTTGCCTTAGTTTGCTAATCTCTACCTTTAAACTCTCATTTTCCAGACTCATAGCTCGATCTATGATGTCACTCTCTATATCCCTGTTAGACATAATTAACCCTTCCTTGGATTTAGTATAATGTGGAGGACCAGCTACAATGCCAGAAACCAACCATCTTAAACTAACTGAACAAGAGATAACAAAATTGTTAGAGTTAATACTTTCTCAAAATCTTTTTTTCTTTTTTTATTTTGAAAAGATCACCAAACCCGAGAATGGCACCTATGTATCTCACCCCCAGAAGGAAAGAATCAGGTATGCGTAGTTCGTGAAGTCTTACCAAAATGGCCATTAAACTCTTTTTCCTTTCTTTTTTTTTAAAACTGTAAAAAGAAAAGAAAATGACAAATTGTCAAAAGAATTAATGAAAATCCTTTAGCATTTTTCATGTTTAAATCCCAGCACAAAATAGAACCTATGATTACCAAAGGAAAATCTTTTTTGGGTTTTTCAATTCTAAATTTCATACGAAATAAAACTTGAAACTATTAAGGAAAAATCTTTTTGCAGTTTTCTTTTAAAGATGTATATGAAACACCTACTCTAATAAAGAGTGAACAAAATCTTTTTGAATCTTTCAGATTTCTATACAAAATGAAACCTATGATTACCAAAGAAAAAAAATTTTGGGTTTTAAATTTTGAATTTAATACAAAAATGAAACTAGAAACTATTATAAGAAAATCTTTTGTGGTTTTCTTTTAGAGTCATATATGACACCTACTCTAATAAAGAGTGAAGAAAATCTTTTTGAATATTTTAAATAAGTTTCCCGAACCAATGATAGGCAACCTACATATCTCACTACCGAAAGAGGAGAATCAAGGGTGTGTAGTTCGTCCAGGTTGGACAATTAGGGATACTGATGAACCATGACTTGAGAGATACGACAAAGGTAGGCGATGAAAAACGTTAAGAAAATATTTTTTGAGTTTTCAATTTGACACAACATAAAAATGACATCAACAATTATGAAATAAAAATCCTTTTGATATTTTTGATATAAAATATACAAAATTTCTACCATATTTTTTGAATTTTTCTTTTATAAAAAGCTCCTATTGGAAAAATCTTTTTAGAGTTTTCGACTGGTGAATGCTTTCTAAAGAAACGAAAAGAAAATTTTTTTGCTGTTTTTGTTTTTTGACAAATGAGTGCAAAATGTAAAAAAAATCTTTTTGAATTTTTGGGTTGTGAAAAATAAAAGCCATAAAGAACTCTAAAATGCTACGAAACTCTCTTTTTTTTTCACTCCTCTATTTTTTTCAACAATTTCTCACCTTGACACTTTACTCTTAACACATGTTTTTCCTAAATCGGTTTGTCAAATAACCACGTTCCCTCAAAAATGTAATATTTCGCACGTAGGGATGCTTTAGAGGTGAGTCTCCTACAAAGGACCAAGTGGGTCCCGCTAGGTCTCAATATGATGCAGATAAGTAAGACCTAAAGGTTGACCTACGCTGAGATTCACTAACAAGGCTGTATGGGGGAGCGTATGGTCGATAGTGGATGCTTTAGCTTTTCACCCACTCCATACCAGTCGACGGGTCCCTCTCCTAAGATAAGGGTGACTCAACTTGAGGTCATGTACACAGCGTGTACTACGGACTTGTTGCAAAAAGAATTGACTCGGGTTATACACATGATGCCAGATATAAAGTGGTAATATATAGAGAAAAACTATAAACAAAGAGCATGTAGGCACTCAAAAAATAATAACACAAACGATAACACAAACAACGTTTATACACTCAAAATGCCAAACTAAGTCGATATAACTCCAAAATAAGCTCAAATTCTGAAAATGTCCCCAGAAGAGTCACCAGAGTTGTCACGCCCCTTTTTTTAACCAAAATGATTATAAGTTTATATGTTCGAAAAGGGTTTTATCATTAGGTGACAAAATGAAGATTTGTTTTGAAAAGGATTCATTATAATCAAAACTCAGAGTTACCACTTGGCATAAATTGGGTATGCCACGTCACCCATGGATATCCTTTTTCAAAACGATTTTGAGTTAGTTAAACTGTTCTGCGAACAGAGATTCTGGTTAAGGAATTCTATTGACTAAGGGAAGGTGTTAGGCACCCCTCGATTCCGTGGTTCGACCATGGTTTCTTAGTGGAGAGTATCGGCTAATTTGAAACTATGAATGTATAAAACACACAAATCAATCAAGCAAGCAAACAATAAAACAAGTCCAAAAATATAGTGTCCAGTCTAATTATTGCAGCCCAAAATAAAAAAGGTACTAAAAAATAAACCTACACAAATCCTAAACCACGCTTCAATGTTTTACCCGATGCCTTGGACCTTCGTCACAAATGTCCTTCGAGTACAAAATACTTCAGGCATTCCCCGACAAATAAACACAAATACCTCGAGGCATTCCCCGGCCAAATGATACATTTGATCCAAAAGCAACCAAACCAATCCATTCAACATATATTTCAAGCATTCAATGTTCTCCAAGTCCTAAATTTGCCTACCTCGGCCTACTGTTTGCTTATTCCATTCGACCTATTATGATACTATCGAGGAGTTGACAATTAGACACCAAGTAACAATAACAATGAATCAAAACAAATAATTTATTCATCTTTTATCAAATTTTGATCCCCCGAATCCATTAACCAATGAATAACACATGCTTCGATTATAAATTCAAGTTTTTAACATTAAATCCAACATCCACCAATACAAAACAATGATTCAAACATGTCAAACAATAAATCATTCACATTCACGTAAAAATTAAAGAGGGAGGAGATAAAATTAAACCTTAATGCCACTTTCAAAATCGATGTATTATTCTAATTAAATTTGTAGAATCCACGTCTGAAACCTTTGATTCAAACCTAATAACGGACCAACTCCAACTCGGTATTGAAAAATTAAGATGCAGATAGACTTAAACCAGTAGAAAAACCCTCAATACAAACCTCAAATTGCGGATTTCATACCAATTTTAAATGGGTCTCGCCAAAATAGGAGAGAGTACCACCAGCGACGTTTCCTAATGAAAAATATAATGGATTTTCGGTGATAAAATTACTAGAAATAGTCAACGAGCATTGGATTTTCTCTTTCTTTCTCTTGATTACTGTTCACCCGTTGGATTTCTCCATTTACCAATCAATTTTTTTGTTTCCCATATTTTCTCCGTGCATGTGTGAAATTTTATATCCAGTAAGGTGAGTGATGGGTATCGTCTATATATCATTTCTATTATGTGTTGTACACTGATGGTAAAAAAATGGTGAGTTCTATTGTTCAAGAATGGTGTGTATGTGATTTGTGTTCTCTAAATTAGTGATGGTGTGCGTATTAGTGGACCACTTTGTTTTCCAGATCTGTGTAGTGACAAATTGTTGTATAGAGTAAATTATGTGTAAGATGAGGATTGTGAGGATTCTGTATTATTGTCAAAGAATAGAGTGTTTTTGTATGTCCTCCTCTGGTGTTTTTGGAGAAGATCCATATATATGGTGAGTAGAGTATGTATTGTTGGATTAAGGGGTAAGGTGTCCCTTTTTTAGTGGGTCCCGCCCCCCTTTTTTTATTTTTGCTATCTTTTCTTTTCTTTTTAGGAAAAAAAATATGGAGGGGGTTTAAAGGTAGGGGTAGGGGTAGTGACGTGGGCATAGGGTGGTGATGAGTTGTCCAAAATTGATAGGAGGAGTGGTTAATTTTATTACCAAGAGAATAATTGAGGATTGGGTTTGTTAGTGTTTTGTTAAGAGTTGTTATTATATTTTTTTGTGGGGTATAATCACATGGGTGAGGGTGCATGGTAAAATGAACTAAAATGAATAAAACTCAATTTCAGATGGGAAAAAATTAGGTGTCTACACCCCTTATAACTCCTTGGTACCCCTTGACTAAAAATACTTTTTTAAGGCTTCATTAACCTATTTTCTATCACTTAAACACTCTCAAAATCTCTCAAGGCTCTTGGGTTAAGCAAAAGCTAGGGTTTCATTCAAGGTGGTCAGTTGAGGCTCTTAGGGGTGATTTCTTCTCATCTTCTTTTCAATCTATGGTGTGATACTCCTCCCTCATTGTTAATTCCAACTAAAGGCATGTTTTATGAATTATTTTCATGGCATAATTGTCGTATTGTTTTGGGTTTTCAAATATATGTTTGGGGTTTTGGATATAATGGTTGATATTGGTTTTCCCATGTCTTTTACATATGGTTTGCATATTATGATGATGGTTGAACACTTGGTTGCATGGGAATGGTTAATTGGTACTTGGTTTTGGCTTTGGAAATACTATTCCCTCAACATGTTTGATAAAACACCTATGAGAATGCTTTTAATATATTGTTGGACTTTTAATAAAACTATCGCATGGTACAACTTGGTAATGGAACCCTAAATGGTATAAATGGTTTGTAATGGTTAAATGCTAAGGTCTTAGTGGTCATGGTTGGTTCAATTGAAAGCCTTGTGGGGTACAAGGGAATCCCCTGAGCAAACTAAGTAATGAACATACTTGTGGGGTACATGGGAATCCTTCAAGTAACTAAACAGTGTAGTCCATGGGTACATAAGGATCCTTTCTTCTCTAAAAGGTTGGCTAAGGCTATTGCTTGCAAGCTATAGTCGGTATGACGATACCAATACTTTTAGTCTTGGTTAATAACAAATGGAATGGTGGTTTGGTTGTGTGGAAATGGTTTTAATTAAAAAATAATGGTGAGGTGTGATAGCTAACCATGAATGTTTGAGTCTAATGGACGCACACTGGAAACTCATGTTTGCCGAAATGAGGAGTCATAATGACCATATGGGGTACATGGGAATCCCCTAAGTTATACTTATAAATATATATCATGGAGACCAAAGGGTACTTGGGAATCCTTTACTCCTATGGTATCTCAGGTTCATGTGGCTACACATATCGGGGCCCATTCAGGGGGTTACACTGGACCTATATAGCCCGTTTGTTATTCTAGTACGGTTAAGCTACACATATCTAGGTTAATAGTTTTAAATGTATGCTAGACCTGGTTTCCTTTCCTGACATGGATATATATATATATATATGGCTTTGAATGCATCTGGCTATTTACTTGATTTTAAAGGTTGGCATTATTTTATCCTTATCCTGAGTACTTTCTAAAGTTCATCCACTAACCCATCTTTAGGCATCTTTATCCCCTTGCAATGAAGGATTCGGCCATTCAACTCCTCCTGCTTAGTGATTGGATTTAGGATCAGTTGTTGGATTGAAGTGGTGATTTTCCATAATCTGGAAGGCTCCATTTCATATCATGGATGTCTTTACATACTTTGGTTATGTTATGGATATTGGTTATTGCTATGTTTAGGGGTATGTCCCAACCGAATATTGTTCTTTCTTTAGTTAGAGGCTTTGTGGAACTACTATGGGTTGGAATGGGTGCTGTTGGTAATGGTGTTAGCCTTAGTATCGGTATTGGTATTTGGATGATACTATTTTACTTTATAATGATTTTTCCATCCATTTATGTTATGTTATGGATAGGAACTTTGTTATTATATCATTTTGGTTATGGTTGTTGGTTAGTATCGGATGGTTGGACTTACTTGGGTTGGTCATGGTTGTTGACCTATCCCAGAGTCTAGATTGGTACGAATACGCTATCTTGTTATATGTTTGAAATTTATCCAACTCAGGGTATATATTGGTTGGTTGGATTGGGTAACGGGAATGGTCTCCGGTCCTTGTTCGACTTGAGATGCCCATTACGACAAGGCCTTGGTTTGAGTCATGTCATGCTGTGAGGTTATATTCCTCTATAAAGTTATATACGCATATAGATATTCTCTGGTTTATGTGCCTACTCTCACTGGGCCGTTCCATCTTGGGGAGAACTGGGCCCTTATAGCCCGTGGGTGCCTTGTTTTATGACGACTATGTTATACATCCCAGGTTAAGGTTTTCAAAGTTCATGCTATGCCTTGCTCCCTACCCCAGCATGTGGTATTATATATGTATATGTATACTCATATGATATTATGCACTGAATGTTGTATTGGTTTTGAACTGTTATCATGGCATTATTTGGTTCCTCTATCCCTGAGTTACATGCTAGTGCTCCAACCTCTAACCATCTTCGGATGTTGTATCACCACGCGATATAGGAACCAGACATACTTCCACATCTCCTGCTCAGTGACTTCAATTCAGGATCATCTAGAGAGTCAGATTGAAGTGGTGAGCTTCCATCCTTCGGAAGACCCTAGTTCATATTATAGTTCCTATTTATGAGTTGATTATTTCTTCGGATATTGGTTTTGGCTATTGTCGGGGACATGTCCCGACATTTTAACGATTTTCAATTTTGTAGAGGCTTTGTCGGATTACTGGGGACTTGGGTGGTTTGGTTGATTGTTTGGTGACCGGCGGTTGTCTGGTTACCGTGGTTGGTATAGACATATCATGAATTATCATTAATTCTATTATACGCTATCTTGGTATATGTTAGAAATTCATCCGACATTTGGGGATGTTGTGTTGGTTTGGTTAGGTGAAGGGGGTGATCTCCGGTCCACGTGGGACTTGAGATACCCATCAAGCCTTAGTTCTAGTCGTGACATCTCCTTAGCTCGGAATGAGTTGAGATTTTGAACCTAGACGCTTTTCAACTTTCTAAACTCATTCTAAACATCATTTACCTCAAATTCCTCACCAAAATCTTCATATTTTAAATTCAATTCAAATTTCTTCAACCCAAGCTTGTAATGATAGTAGAAGATTAATATAACTCTGATTTAGCTCAAATTTTGATATTTGGACTCTAATAGTGTTAGGGAACACAAATTTAACACTGGAAATACAAGAAAACTCAAAAGTCAAAAACTCAAAATTTGACCTAAGAACAAAAACTTGGATAGTAACTTTTTTTGTGATTTTTTTGATTTCTAAGATGACTAGACCTAAGTTTGTCTTCGTAAGAACGAAATCAAGCTTGGCTCTAATACTAAATGATTCAAGACAAGATACGAGAACAAGAATCTAAATGTGGAAAATAAAAGTTAAAGGGATAGAATGATAATGACAGAAAGATGGTCACAAAGAAGATAACAAAAGGGCAACCAAAGGGTATTTCAACCCTAAGACCTCCCTCGTTGATTACCAACAAGCACCTAACTCTTTCTTTGACCGCAAAGGAATCGAAGCTCCCTTACAACCACCATTTCTAAACAAATATCAACATTGAATTTTTTAATCACTCAAAACACTCTCTAAAAGAATTTCATCTCAATCAATATCCAAAAACTAACTAAGGAAATAAGCTATCTCCCAAGTATTTATAGTTTAGGCTAATTATTTCACCTTTAGGGCCCAAAAGTTACCCAATGGCAAGAAAAGTCCTACTAGGGGTTGTTTTGACCTACTCTTGAAATGCTAGAGTAGATCAAAGGCGGATCCAAAGTGCCTCCGGTGAATATCCCTTCCAAGGGGCTTTCGAGCCCCATTTTGCACTCCTTCGACCTTGTCAAAGTCCTTTGACCCTTTTTATTGGTAATCTTCATCCATGTTGCATCTTTTTATAACACTAAGGAGTCGTCAAGCATCTCGAGTATCATATGTATCCCATCCAAAGTTTCTTTGGCAATGTCTTGTATCATCTAGATCACACAAGTAAATTCTATTTAACATGTACATATTTATTTAATTTTTCGAAATTTTTCTTTTTGATCACACAAAAAAATAAAAAAACTAACAAATAGAATAATGAATAAAAAATAGTCCAGTAGTGTTTGATTTTTACATCAAGATATGTTTGAGATATTAAACAAGAGAGCGTCCAATCACCACTCAACCCAACATTGGCAAAGGTCCATATATATATTACTAGATAGTGTTTGCCTGTGCTAGCACGATCCCAACATGAAAGTTATAAGATATATGTTTGTGTACTTGAGATTTTGTTCTTTCTATAAACAAATATTACATTTTATTCATTTTTATAAATCAATTTACACTGCAGATATAATAATGCATGAGGACTATATTCAAAGTTGGATAAGTGAAAATACATAGGCTACAACAGTATAGCAACACCTTATCTGAAGTATTTGTAGAATCAGATAAAGCAAAATAGTACTTAAGAAACACATGCATGGAAACTTCTTAACCTCCTTCGTATAAAAATTAAAAAGTCTTCATGAACGTCTACTCGAGGGGTAAATCTTGTGGGCTAATGCACACATAAATCAATAAAAAGGTAAATATCTAAGTGTATGCTTGATGATTGTGCCCAATATCTAAGCATGA
The DNA here is from genome assembly GCF_002878395.1 of Capsicum annuum. Lineage (NCBI taxonomy): Eukaryota > Viridiplantae > Streptophyta > Magnoliopsida > Solanales > Solanaceae > Capsicum > Capsicum annuum. The sequence goes on from NC_061111.1 coordinate 76,344,047, forward strand.
GGTGCATAGCACGGTCCCAACATATGATGCATAACATTGCAAAGAAAACATGATCAATGTATAAATAATGCATGCACAAAACATTTCATTGTCCACTAATAAGAGACTAAGAAGAGTATCATATTCAGAAGATGGCAAATTATCCATATTTACACGAAAGAATCAAACCATTTGTAAATACACACACATAAGGATCCATTGTTATGTATACTAAAAAGATGATCATCTTCAAAAAATAACAAGTCATCAATTTTTACTTTCAAGTAGGGGAAGAATCTCATCATCTTTATACATTTACAATAGGAATCAAATATCTAAGCAATAGCAACCAGCCAATCAACAACATCATATGTTATGTATCATTTGGTCCTCAACTGATTTCGTTTAGTCCTTTTGCATACACACAGAGATCACATTCTTTTTATATACAATACATCTACGTGCTATTATTTTAATCAAATCAGTGGATGTAACCTATAATAAATTAAGAACAACATTAGTTAGTACAAATACAAAGAATTCACTGTTACATAAGGTTTATGAAAAATCTAAAAGTATCGAAAATAAACAATGACACATTGAGAGGGGTAATAGCCCAAATTACGAATAGAATAAGCATTTTAATGGTATTAAAATGGTCCATTGTAGGTCTAAATGAAGTTTCAAAAGTGTATACACTATGTGAAATAGAACAAATAATAGTTGAAGGTTCTTATTATAAATATTTTTATCTAAGTAGAACTAACCTATTTGAATAGGCTTATTTTAAGTTTTTTTAAGCCAAAACAACTTTACGCACTTTTATGGATTGGATTATTCTAACTTATGGCTTGCGAAAAGCCAAAAGTCAACGAAAATAAGCTTTATGTTGTTCACAAGATACTCTTATCTTGAATTGATAGCCTGTCTATGAAATATTTTAGCAAGTAGCTAGGTAAAAATAGGTGTTCCGGAACCCCAAGGTATATAACCCATAAATTATCTTTATTTAGAACTATGTCCCCTTTCCATATCCAATATCAGCCTGTCTCTACCGGGAATGGTGTATATCCCTCCTAGAGTTAACTTGGTGTAAAGCCCAAGTTATAATAGAAAACTAAAAACATCATGAGACATCACGTTCTAGCACTATCCAAATCGGCAATTCTTATATTCTTTACCTAAACCTTGAGTTTAGCATAGAAACACATTTTAAAATTTTCAAATCACGTTTCTTAGTTCTTAGCAAAAAAAATTTTCCACAGACAATAATTACACAACTCAAAATTTTAGGATCACATCAACAAATCTCTTGGATATTTAATTGACAAAATAGTACCAATTATGGTCAAATCAATGCTCTATCAGAGCTCATCATAATGTAGTTTCTCCCATCTTAGACATCTCTAACAAACCTTGATATTGGAAGGCGAATTGAATCTTATATGCCATGATTTTCCTTAGGCTTGTTAAGTTTATTGATAAACTAAGTCTTTTGCACCCACGCACCAAGTTTATTGATATACATACTCTGCCCTATACCCTGATAATGCCCAAAACTACCCCTCCTTAGAAGGATAAAACGGTCACTGTCAAAATACAGTAGCCCAACTAGGTTGGGGTCAATCTTTGACGACAAAAACTAAGACCTGACTATGATGGGTATCTTAAGTTCATCGAGGACAAAATACCACCGTCCTTGCCTAGTCAAATAGAACACAACACAACTAGCAGCGGATGAATTACGATCATATAACAAGATAGCATTGAGTTCCAAACATATAAAAAGATAGCATAACAATTCAGAAAGAAATCTAGGAATTGCAACAACATCCCATACACAGTAATTCGTAAAGCCTCTAAAACAAACCCAGCATCTACCTAAGTTGAGACATACCCTCGATGATAGACAAAAGAATCCAATATAAGTGGTCTAAGACATGAATGAAATAGGACTTTAAAATGATAGCTCTTCCAGAGAATGAAAGCTCAGCACTTCAAAGATGATTGTTGATAACCTAGAATCCTATCACGCACAGGAAAAGTGGAAGTGTCTTCGTTCCTTATATTGCGTGGGGATACAGCATTCGAAGACATTTAGCGAGGTGAGCGCTAGCATGTAACTCAGGGAAGGGATAAAGTAATGCCATGATCAACAGTTCAAAACCATTCAAAACCAATGAACACAATCATATGTATGTACATATATAAATGTATCATATCGGAATAGGGAACGAGGCTTTGCATAAACTTTAAGACATTACCCTAGACTGTGTAATTCTACCATCATAATAAAAGCACATACGAGATATATGGGTTTATCTCCCCTACTAAAAGTCCCCAGTGTGTGTAGTTACACGAACCAGTGAATAATTGTGTATTTATATGAACCAAGAGGGACTTAAATAATCAGTCATGTAATAAGGGTAACTCAAACACTCGGTCATTTAGACCCCACGCCGGCAAATGGGGTTTTCAGTATTAGTCATCTTGGGACCTTCACTTTCACAGTGAACTACAAAACCCCCTTTAAGCCTAATTAAAAAATTTAGCACATAACCCATTCATTTAATTAAGGAGTCATTCATTACGGCAATAGCAAGTGGTATCGTCATACCGACTATAGCTTGCAAGTGAATGTCATCATGCCATACCAAATAGCCAATAGGACTCTAACCACTAACCAATAGGACTCTGACCTATTTAGCCAACTGGGACTCTTTCCCATCAGCCAATAGGACTTCAAAATATTTAGCCACTTGGGACTCAATCGTTTAGCCATCTGGACTCTAAAGTTCCATTTCAAAATCAATCCATGGCCATAAAGTCCTTTCAAATCGTTTATGTTTCATTAGCATTTTTATACAATTTCCATAATTCAAGAGTAGTTCAATATGCATATACTCATATTAAAAACCATTTTCACTAGTTTGGGTTCAGATTATACCAATTCTAATTAACTAAAATTATCAATTTGGGGAAATCCGTGGCCCCCTATTTTATTCACCATTCCTAAGCACCCCACAAGTTCAAAACCATCAATACCGACACCAAAATAGATGAATAACAATTTAAAACACATGCCTTAACAAAATAAGATTTGGGGAAGAGTAATATGCCTAAGAGTATCACAATTATGGACAAAAATCACCCCTTTGAAGCCCTAATTACTAAACTCTTGAAAACTCTAGTGTTCTTGACTTAGGGATTTGCGAGAGAAGAGAGTACATATTTGATTTCTAAAGTGTTAAAAATAGGGTCTCTAATGCATTTTTAAGCCATGGATCTTAAGTGAGGAAAGAGGAAAATGTCCAAAGTGCCCTTATGAAAACACTAAAAATTATCTCTAGTGACTACAGGTCACCTTAGGACTCGTATTATGACCCTACGACTCGTAGGGCTAAGTCATAGTCAAGACAGAATTAAAGGGCCCCTACACTAGTTTGCTATAGAAGGCATATTACGACTCGTATAGTCTCAATCGTACTCATGACAGGGACTTTGGGTAACACACTGGTCACCCAACGGTTGGCACATCATGACTCGTACAAATTATTCATGACTCATAAGGTATGAGTTATGGTCAGGGAAGCAACATAGTCAAACCTTACTGGTCAGGCTACGTTTTGAGTCCTACGACCCGTAAGGGCACCTTCCAACTTGTAAGGTAAGTCATATCTTGGGTAGTAATTCCCAAAATATCAGATATTTTAGAGGAAAAAATTCAAGGTATTACATTCTCCCCCCTCCCGTAGGATCATTCATCCCAGAATAATGACTCAAGGTATCCATTAGCACAATTATACAACAGAAATACAACCATAATTTCCTTTAACAAAGGCAGAAAACTAAGATGATAAAAAAATCGCATACCTTAAGCACAGTTATCCAACTCGGGGAACAAGAATAGATTCTTGGACTTTATGTCCTCTTCGTCTTCCCAAGTAGCTTCTTCTACCTTTTAATTCCTCCATAGAACCTTTACCGAAGCCACATTCTTAGTCCTCAAATGACGAACTTGCCTATCCAAAATCTCCACCGAGTCTTTCTCATAAGATAAGGAGTCTGAAATGTCAACTCTCAATATGCACAACCAAAGAAGTATTACCCATACACTTATTCAACATTGAAACATAAAAAACTGGTTGAATGGAACCCAACCTCGAAGGCAAATCTAACTCATACTCAATATTGCCCACTTTCCTTAAAACCAAGTATGGATCCACATATCGGGGACTGAGTTTCCACTTCTTTCCAAACCTTATCACTCCCTTCATAGGAGACACCTTCAAGAATGCCCAATCACCAAAATCAACTCTAACTCTCTCCGCCTTACATCCATATAAGACTTTTTGCAACTTTAAGCGGTCTTAAGCCTATCCCTAATCACCTTAACCTTCTCTGTGGGTTGGTGAACCAAGTTTGGATCAAACGACCTAGTCTCATCAACCTCAAACCACCCAATAGGAGATCTTCACCTCTTACCATAAAGATCCTTGAATAGAGCCATCTCAATACTAGAGTGATAACTGTTCTAGTACAAAAACTCTATGAAAGGCAAATGATCCACCCAACAACCTCCAAAATCAATCACACGCCCTCAGTATATCTTCTAAAGTCTAAATGATCCTCTCCGCTTGTCCATCCATTTGAGGGTGGAAACCAGTGCTAACGTTCACCTTAGTCCCCAAACCTTTCTGAAATTACCACAAAAAGTGAGAAGAAAATTGCGTACCTCGGTCAGAAATAATATATGTCGGTGCACCATGGAATTTAAAAATCACCTTAATAAATAACTTAGCATAATCCTCACTGAAGTAAGTCATACTTACAGGTAAGAAGTGAGTAGACATAAGCATCCTTCCACGATGACCTAAATCGAATCATGTTGACTATGAGACCACAGAAGATCGGTAATAAAATCTATGTTAATCATTTTTCATTTCTATATGGGCAACTTAATCTCTTAGGACAAACCACCCAGCCTTAAATGCTCAACCTTCACTTGCTGACACACCATATACTTAGCCACAAGATTTGCCACATCCCTTATCATATTGTTCCACTAATATATCTCTTTCAAGTCATGCTATATTTTCATTAAATCAGGATGAACTATATACCATAACTCGTGACCTCAGTCAAAATCCTTTCTCACAGACTATCCACATCAGAGATGCATAATGTACCTCGGTACCTCAAGATACCATCTCCACCAATCTCAAATGACATAACCTTTTGTTGGCCCACATCATACTTAATATACATCATGATAGGATCTATGACATGTTTCATCTTTACTTCAGCTCCAAGAGATAACTTCACCACCTCTTGTACTATCACATCTCTATCCCCAAACTCCAAAAGACAAACTTTGATATTAGCTAATCGGTGAATGTCCTTCACCAATCCTTGTTTCTCTGCATCCACATGAGATAAGCTACCCATAGATGACCTACTAAGAGCATCAAAAACTACATTAGCTTTACCACGGCGATAATAAAGACTCATATCATAGTCCTTGAGCAATTCAAGCCATCTTCTATGTCTGAGATTTAGCTCCTTCTGAGTGAACATAGCTTTTACGATCTCAGAAGATACCTATATGCACCCTATACAAGTGATGGCTCCAAGTCTTTAAAGCAAAAACTACTAATAATTCCAATTCATGAGTCGAATAATTCCTTTCATGAACTTTCAACTGCCTAGAAGCACAAGCGACAACCTTACCATATTGCATCAACACACAACCCGGTCCTACACGGGATGTATCACAGTAAACAACAAACCCATCAGTACTCTAGGGTTGGGTCAAAACTGGTGTAAAAGTCAACTTGTCCTTTAGCTTTTCAAAACTAACCTTGCAAGCATCGGACCAAAGAAACTTTATTTTTTTTTAATCAACTTAGTCAACAGAGCAGGAATCACAAAGAAACTCTCCATAAATCTCCTATAATACCGACTAAACCCAAGAAGCTCTGAATACAGTTGAAGTTGTGGGTCTAGGCCACTTCTTAACTGGCTCAACTTTCTATGGATCCACCATGAACCCTTCAACAGAAATAACATGACCCAAAAAGGTCACAACATTCAACCAAAACTCACACTTTTTAAAACTTGGCATACAACCATTAATCCTTAAAAGCCTGTAATATTACTCGAAGGTAATTGGCATAGTCCTTCTCACTCTTAGAATATACCAAGATATCATCAGTAAACATAATCATAAACAAAAGCAAAAACTGTTTAAATACTTGATTCATCAAGTCCATAAATGTAGTCGGAGCATTAGTCAACCCAAATGACATCAGCAGAAACTCATAATGACCATATCAGGTAGTCTTAGGGATATCCGCCTAATTTTAACTGATGATAACTGTACCAAAGATCAATCTTAGAAAACTATTTAGCATCCTGAAACTAGTTAAAGAGATCATTTATCCTAGGAAGAGGATACTTATTCTTCACATCACCTTATTTAACTGACGATAATCTATGAACATCCGAAGGAAGCTATCCTTATAACGCACGAAAAGTATAAGAGCACCCCATGAGAACACACTAGGATGGATATAACCCTTATCAAGAAGATTTTTTAATTGCTCCTTAAGTCCTTTCAACTCAGTCGAAGCTGTTTTATATGGAGGGATAGAGATAGGATGGGTATCTGATAAAAGATCAATCCCTAAGTCTATTTTCCTATCAAGAGAAATACCAGAAGGTCGTTGGGAAATACCTCAGGAAATTCGTTAACCACCAAAACAAATTGTAAAGAAAAAACCTCAAAACTATAGTCTTTAACCTAAACTGGATGGTATAGACACCCCTGGTAAATCTATTTTTAGCTCTAAGATAAGAAATAAATCTTCCCTTAGGTACTCAAGAACTCCCTCCCCACCAAATTACTAGTTCATTCAGAAATCAAAAACTGACCTTACAGGTCCTAAATCTAGAGAAAGATAGCATGAATGGAGATAATCCATCCCAAAATAACATCAAAGTCTACCATATTCAACTCTATCAGATCCACCAAGGTCTCCCTACCATAGATAGATACCTCACAACCCCTATAGACTCTTCTAGCCACAGCAGAATCATCCACCGGGATAGACACAAAGAAGGGATCAAAAATGCACTCAGGACTGAAACCAAAATGAATAGCAATATAAGGGGTCATATAAGATAGGATAGACCCAGGACCAATCAAAAATTATACATCTCGAGAGAAGAGCTGTAACATACCAGTAACAACATTAGGAGATGCCTCGGATCTGAACAGGTGTCAAGAGCATAAAGATAATTCTGACCAGTGTCAGAGCCAGAAGTAGCACCCTTGGGTACAGGAGCTGAAGAAGTAGAATCAGAACCTTATTAGCTCTAGTAGCAACATGGCTTGAAGGACATTTGTCCTGCATGTGACCAAGCTAACCAAACGTATAACATTGATTCCTTTCCTCCTCACACTGACCATGATGAATCTGTTCACAAAAATAACAAAGAGAATAATATGGGTCTGACTAGGCTCTACTTGCCTAAGGCTGAACACCTTGTGCCCTAGGAATAACACTAGTCTAGATACGACGATCACTAAATAACTTTAGAAAAGGAGCACTTGTCGTTAAATAGGAGTTAGAACTTCTCCAATTCTTCTTCTTGATCCACAGTTTACCATGTCTACCATTATTCTACTAGCCTCCACCCTACTCTAAATATATGAACCTCTTATTATGTCTCTCCCAAATTTTTTCTTGCTTTTTCTTTTTATCATCTATTTATTGCATATAAACCATAAGTCTAGAGATATCCATATCATTATTTAGCATTGAAGCGTTGCACTCCAAAACTAAGTCCCAAGACAAACCCAAAATAAACTTTCTCATTCTAGCCCTCATGTTAAACACCAACTCCAGAGCATAGTGAGAAAAATGATGGAACTTTAAAGCATATTTCTTTACCGTCATCCTATCCTACCTTGAATTTACAAACTTTTGACTTTGCTTCCCTCAACTCCTGAGGAAATAAAAGATTAAAAAGGCACTAGAAAAATCATCCCACATAGTTGGCTTAGGATCATTCCCTCTCAACTGCTCCTATTTTTTATACTACTAATATGCGGTAAACTCCACACCTTCAAAGTCAGAAGTATGCATCCTCTTAATTATCTTCTTAACTCATCCATAAAACCTTAAGAATCCTCTTCATCCTTATATCCAATAAAGGTCAGAGGATTTGGCCTCATGAACTGTCCAACTCTAGTGACCTCATAATAGGGAGCAATGGAACCAAAACGATCAGGCTGAAGAGACTAATAAGTCACCAATGAGTCAGCAGATAAATAGATCAATAAAACTCATCATTGGAAATATATCCTTAGGGCAGTAGGGAATAAACATCATCAACCTGAGGAGCCCAAGGAGGCTTGGTAAGAACCGGTGGAACTCCACGAGAGTAATCAGAAGTAGGTACCCTAGACAGAGTATGTACCCCATAAGTAGAGTGAGTTCCAGCCTTATTGTCCTCAAATAGAACAGAAGAGTTTCCACGAGCATCAGATCTTTGAAGAGGTATAATCTTAAATGCGAACAAATAGAATTAAAGAGGATTTGAAGACCTTAGACTCTATAACTTAAAATAGAACAACAAGAAAATAAATCATTCCTAAATGCTTTGTAGACTCTCTATTATAAGTGTGGCGAGCTACATACCCATAAAAGAGACTATATTGGACATGGCTTTGTGGACACTCAATTGACTATGAACCTAGGATATGATGCCAAGCTTGTCACGACTCGAACCAAGGCTTGACCATGATTGATATTTCAAGTCCACCGAGGATCGGAGATCACCTCCTTTGCCTAGTCAAACAAAACACAACCCAACTAGCAGTGGATGAGTTTTAAACATAAAACAAGATAGAATTGATTCTTTAACATATAACAAGATAACGTAAATCAACTAATTTAGAAAGAAATCTAAGAATTGCAAAAACTATCCAAAATCCACAGTATTCCACAAAACCTATAAAACAAAACCAATATCTACCTAAGTCAGGACATGACCCTGATGATAGCCAAAAGAATTCAATAGAAGTAGCCTAAGACATGAATAAAACAAGATTTTAAAATAATAGCCCTTTTGAAGAATGGAAGTTCACCACTTCAAAGTTGGCTGCTGATAACCTAGAAACCCATCACTGTACAAGAAAAGTAAAAGTGCCTCTGTTCCTTACATTATGTGGGGATATAGCATCCGAATAAGGTTAGCTAAGTGAGCACTGGCATGTAACTCAGAGAAGGGATAAAGTAATGCCATGATCAATAGTTCAAACTATTCAAAATCAATGCACACATTCATATGCATGTACATATAATTATATCATTCTAGGTGAAACTCCCTGAGTCTGACCCTTGCAAAAATTTTGTGAGTTTAGCTTTCTGTTGATCATATGACTCACTATGCTAGTTATATAGTATGGGTATGGGTCTAGGGATCCTAGTCGGATATTGGTCAGTGAGATGTTAGCCAAGTTCTATTCTTGGTACAAGAAGACTCCATACGAGTTGTATGTACATGATACGAGGGGTATAGTGTTCTTCTATATATTGTCTAGTGTCTAGCCAAGATGTTTCTTCATAGGGTACGACTTGAGTGGTACTAGTCATATGGTTAGGGTATGAGTTAGCCTAAGGATTCATATGTCGGACAAAATATAATGTCTAATTTTCTAATCAGGGTTTGAGTGGAAGCTATTACTAGTATGATGTGGGTACGAGTGAGTGGTCCAAATCGTATGGAACTACAAAAAATTTTACAGTTTAAGTTGGGGGTAATATGGACATTTCCCCAAATAACTCCTTTTGACCCCGCGACCTATAACACTGACAGCACCCAAGCATATACACAAGTGTACATGGTCTACTAAGTAAAATAATGACATTTAAAAAAGTCGAATATCAATCCCACAGGGACTCGTTCTAATAACTATGAGTTTTTAGTTCACAATTTTGATTCACTTGATACAAGAGTAACCAAAATAGAGTTTTAAATATTTGTAAACTAAGTAAAGTAAACAATGTGTAAGATAAAGGTCTTGAGACAATCAATAGGAGAAAATCCCAGGGTTAAAGAACTTTAAACAAACATACTACGTTACTGAACTTTGTTCATTAACTTGAATATCTTGGCTGTTGATTCATAGGGTTAATCGGATAATCGGGGCATCCCGACCTCTAACCGTTTACCTAATTTGAACATTACAACTACATCATTGAGAGGGGATGTAATAATCCAATTAAGTTCTCTAAGCTATCATCCTATGTGTGAATCAAGTAAGGCCTTTAAGTGCATCCCTGTCCTAGACGCTAATTTGAATTCCTTATTTCATACAAGAATACAAACCATACTTTGTTCATTCCCCATGTTCTATCTTCCAATTCCCTCTCCCTAGATCACAAGGTTGACAATAGATGTATTCTAAGGGTGATCAAGCCTCAAAATAGTTAAAATAAGAAAGAACACACGACCAATAATGATAAGCAAATCAAACAAAATTAATTCAAAATAATAGTACTCATGTTCTTGGCTTTAACTCCAAAAAGTAGGCGTTTAACCACGCATAGTCATAATCGTAATCACAAGATTGTATTTAACAATAAAAGACATGAATGACAAAATTAAAATAATTAAAAAAAACTTAAAAGAAGTTCCAAGAGCCTCTCAATCCTCCAATACGTCCAAGATTGTCCAAGATTGAATAAATAGCATGTACAGCATGTATTTATAGTATAAAATGCAAGCCTAATTCGTGTAGGTCAAGAATTGCATTTTGGCCATGGGTGAAATAGCCAATGTGTCACCTCTCTTATTTCATGGAAAAGGTGACACTGCCTCACCTATTTTATGGAATAAACAGTATAGGGCGTTGCCTATAGCATTGCAAAAGTGATGCACTGTACATATATCGTGTTTGTTCATTGGAACTTGCTTTCAAAATTTTGTAAGTGTTTATCGTCCAATCTTTTATCCCTTGTTTTGTGGTGTAATTCTAATTGATTTCCAGCCTTTATATCATCCATATCACCATAATCAGTTCACAAAGCTTCCTACATAATGACACACCACAAATTAGAGACAATAATAACACAATATCTATAACGATGAATCAAAACAAGAGCTAAGACTAGGCTAGTTTCCATGATCTTCAACTTTATGTTCTGACACTTAACTTAATCCAATTGAACCTTGCACATTACTAGTAAGTTATTCCACTCATAATTACACATTTAAACCATTTGTAACTCCTTTAACACATTAGAATCAAATGAAACCAACTAGACACACAACTAGCTCAAGCTAGTAAAACTAGTTTCCTCGATTGAACTCTAAATGACTCAATTAAGTACAAACTTGTTTGAAAACACTTTTAACCATTGTAATCAAGTCCTTGAACACTTATGTACTTGTTAAAATCATTATCACACATAAAGCACACAATCATTCACAACATGATTTTTCCAACTAAATCAATTGCACCACCCAATCAACTATAGCACCAACAAGAATATCTCACTTAAAAATTGACCCTAAAAATGAAAATTCCCCACCACACACTTAAAAATCTACTTCGTCACAAAAGTATACTTAAAAGTAGAGATATAAATACTCCCAGAGGCCTCTAGGCCTATCTAGTAGCATCTTTAAATATCAAGAGGGTCTGAGGACCCCACACTTAGTCTTCGCCATCCTCCTTAGCTCAGATTTCTGGTACTTAGACTTCCCATCAACCTATGACTCGATAAAAATAAAAAATTACGTGAAATATAAATAAAAACTAAAAAGAAAACATAACTACTTAACTTATGTTGCCTCTCAAGAAGTGCCTAATTTACTATCGTGGGATGACCCAACTACGACTTAGTTATTCTCTTTTCTTCTTTTTCTCATACTTGGTCTCCATATTCTTATTCTTTTCACCCTGCTTATGTCTGAACTCTCAAGGGAAATAAACTTTTCAACTTTAGCCTTTTCAGGCTCATCAATTTGCATTATGTCGGGCTATGTTAGTTGTGCTTAGGCAGCTCAATGAGGGTTTCCGGAGAGGTCTTTGGCAGACTAACCACCCCTAGACTGCTTGTTTGATTTTGTAATACAGAGATCTGAGCAGATATGGTAGTAAATTGATCAACCTCCAATACCCCTATAGTTTTTTGTTGCACTTATAGAATTTGAATGTCACTCAGGATTCCATTGAGCTATGCGGTTCAATAAAGTATACAACTCATCATATGTCATCTCAAGATCTTGACCACCTGTAGTTGAATCTAGCAATATTTTTGTATTTTGATCAAGAGCCTCTACAAAAGTAAGAGACAATACCTCATTGGACTGTTGCAAGTGTGGACAGTCCTGAAGAAGTGCCTTGAAACGCTCCCAAGCATGGTATAGATTCTCATCTGACTTCTGTTTGAAGCACATTATCTCACTATAAAATCTTACAGTCTTGCCAAATAGGAAAAACCTGATGAGGATTTCCATTCCATGTCATCCCATAATGTGATTAAATTTGCCGGCTCCGCGCTCAACCATTTTTTTGCTTTTGGTAATAATGAAAAGGGAATAACATTATCCTCACATAGTCTGTATTCACACCTATAGGGATGAATATGTCACTGATTTTAAGAAAATTTTGCAAGTGAACCTTTGGATCTTCATGTTAAAGACCTATGAACTGTCCACTACTAATTAAAAGGTGTACCATATTCTGCTTTAGCTCAAAATTGCCTCCAATTGCCGGCTTCTGAAATGGGGAGGTCAAATTTATTGGAAGTGGTATTGCTATTTATCTGATTGTCCTGCGGGCTGCTTGTTCTTCAGCCATTAGAGTAGGATTTTCTTGATCTTTTGCAATTTGAGGAATATGGGGAAGAAGGATTGCTTCTCTCCTTCGTTGATGGAAAAGTTGCTCAGGTTTGGATCTTAGCTCAACAAGTCCTAATCTCTTGCCATCTTACTACTTTGTAAACTTGTTTCCTGCAAATTCTCAACTAAGACCAATCATAAAAACACCAAAGAAATCTAAAAGTAAACTAAAAATAAAACAGTTGAAAAATTACAAGTCCCCGACAACGGTGCCAAAAACTTGACAGCACACATGCAAGTGTACGTGGTCTACTAAGTAATATACTGGACTTCAAGAAAACCAAAAATCGATCCCATCAGTACATGTTCTAACAAAAATTTGTTTTTAGATCACAATATAGATTCACTTGATACAAAAGTAACCAAAAGAGAGTTTTGAATATTTATAAACTAAGGTAAGGTAAACAATGTGTAAAATAAAGGTCTTGAGAAAATCAATAGGGGAAAAGCCCAGGGTTAAAGCACTTCGAACAAGCATACTACGTTAGTTAACTTTCTTATCTTAGTTGTTGATTCATAGGTTTAATCGCATGATCATGGTCTCCCGACCTCTAACCATTTACCTAATTTGGACATTACAATTATATAATTGAGAGGGGTTGCAATAATCCAATTAAGTTCTTTAAGCTATCATCCTACGTGTAAATCAAGTAAAGCCTCTAAGTACATCCATGTCCTAGATGCTAATTTGTATTCCTTATTTTATAAAAGAATACAAACTATACTTTGTTCATTCCCCACGTTCTATCTTCCTATTCTCTCTCCTGAGATCACAAGGTTGACAATAGATATATGCTAAGGGTGATCAAGCCTTAAAATAGTTAAAACAAGAATGAACAGGCAACCAATAATGATAAGCAAATAAAACAAACTTAATTCAAAATAATAGTACTCATGTTCTTGGCTTTAACCCTGGAAAGGGGGCGTTTAGCCACACATAGTCATAATCGTAATCACAAGATTGTAATTAACAACTAAAGACATGAATGAACTAAATTAAAGTAATTAAAAAAAACTAAAAAGAAGTTACAGTAGCCTCTCAATACTCCAAAATGTCCAATATTGTCCAAGAATGAATAAATAATGTGCACAGTATGTATTTATAGTATAAAATGCAAGCCTAATCCATGTAGGTCAAGAATTGCATTTTGGTCGTAGGTGAAATAGCCAAAGTGTCGCCTCTCTTATTTCATGGAAAAGGTGACATACTGCCTCACCTATTTTATTGGATAACTAGTACAGAGCGTTGCCTATAGCATTGCAAAAGTGATGCACCGCACATATGTCGTGTTTTGTTCATTGGAACTTACATCCAAAATTTTGTTTAAGTCTTTATCGTCCAATCTTTCATCCCTTGTTTTGTAGCGTAATTCCAATTTATTTCTGTCCTTTATATCATCCATATCATCATAATCAGCTCACAAAGCTTCCTACATAATCACACACCATGAATTAGTGACAATAACAGCACAATATCCATATCGATGAATCAAAACTAGAGCTAAGACTAGGCTAGTTTCCATGTTCTTCAACTTTATGTTCCGAATCTTAACTTAATCCAATTGAAACTTGCATATTATCAACAAGTTATTCCACTCATAATTACATATTTAAACCATTTGTAACTCCTTTAACACATTATAATCAAACGAAATCAAGTAGACACACAACTTGCTCAAGCTAGTAAAACTAGTATCCTCAATTAAACTCTAAATGACTCAATTAAGTACAAACTTGTTTGAAAATACTTTTAACCATTGTAGTAATATCCTTGAACAATTATATGCTTGTTTACATTATTATCACACATAAAGCACACAAATTATCCTCAAAACAAGGCTAAATAATCTAGAATAGTAACACTAAGTGCATAAATACTCCCAACATCAAACACCTTTAGAGGCTCCCTTAACATATTATTCACAATTAAATATTCTCTAAACACTCTCAAATCTCTCTCAAGCTCTGTGTTCAAGAAACGCTAGGGTTTTCTTCAAGGCAATCAATTAAGGCTCTAAAGGGTGGTTTTTCTCCGTCTTCCTTGTTGTCTAAGGCATTTTACTCCTCATGAATGATTTTCATGAAATTATTGTGGTATTATTTTGGGTTTGTAAGTATATGTTTGTGTCTTGGTTATTCATGGTTGGATAATGTTTTTCCATGTTTTTTTAATTGTTTTCATGATATAATTATGGTTTGAACATGTGGTTGTGTAGGAATGGTCAATTGATACTTGGTTTTGGTTTTGGAAATCTTGTGCCCTCAACATGTTTGTTAAAATGTTAATGAGAATGATTTTGTCACAAACTTTGACTATTATTGAAAACTTTGCATTGCATAATGTGGTAATGGAATATAAATCGGTTAAATAGTTTTAAATAGTTTTGAAAGGCCTTGGTGGCCATGGATTTGGTTAAATTGGAAATCTTGAATGGTACATGGGAATTCCCTAAGTGTTGGCTACTGGCATTTCTTGCAAGATATAGTTAGTATAACGGTACCACTTCATAATGCCTTGACACTTGACTTATGGAATTGGTGGTTTAGTTATGTGCTAAAGTTTTTAATTGGGCAATAATGGCAGGTTGTGATAGTTAACCGTGAAAGTGTGAGTTCAATAGATGAACATTGGAAACCTATGTTTTCCAACATGAGGTTTGGTCATGGTGACCATATACTTGTGGGGTACATGAGAATCCCCTAAGTTATACTTGTATATATGTATCATGGGAGGTGAAGGTTACACGGGAATCTCCGGCCTCTATGATATCTCTGGTTCGTGCAGCTACATGTAATGAGCCTGTTCAGGGGGTAATACTGGGACCATATAGACCGTGAATGGTTTTAGGATGGTAAATCTATACAACCCAGGTTAAAGGTTTTCAATGCATTCTAAACCTGGTTCCCTGCCCTGGCATGGTATATATATGTATGTATGTGATTGCATAAGGTTATTTACTTTTATTTTTAATAATGGTATTATTTTATCCTTATTCTTGAGTACATGCTAGTGTTCACCCGCTAACCCATCTCCAATCATTGTATCCCCACGCGATGTAGGAACCAGCCACACAACTCCTTCTCAGTGACTTAGATTCGGGGAAACATTTAGGTTAGACTGAAGTGGTGAGCTTCCATACTCTAGAAGACTCCATTTCATGCTATGGATATCTTTACTTACTTTTTTTTATTTCATGGACTTTGGTTCTAGCTTTGGTCGGGGGCATGTCCTAATCGGATGTTGTTTTGATCTTGGATATAGGCTTTGTGTGATTACTAAGGGCAGGGGCAGTGTCGGTATTGGTGTCAGCCTTGGCATTGGTATTGGTATTGAGGTTGACACCGGTTGGATGTTTAGTTGGACATTTAGATGGTAATGGTGTTGAACTTTATTAAATGTCTTTCAATTATAATTGTCCTAACTTGTTCTATGTTCTGAATTTATTCAATTTAGGGTACAGGGCGGTTATGGTTGGGTATTGGGGGCGATCTCCAATCCGGGTTAGACTTTAGATGCCTAACACGACTAGGCCCTGGTTCGAGTCATATCAGATTGGTATCAGAGCCCTAGGTTTATGGTCACTTAAGAGTCCACAAAGTCGTTTAAGTAGAGTCTCTTTTAAGGGTGTATAGCGTGCCATACTCATAAGGGAGAGGCTACGAGACATTTAGGAATATTTCTCTTTCTTGTGTTCTATTTTCTAGCTAAAGAGTCTAAGCTCTTGAATTCTCCTCTAATTCCTGTTTGTTCGTTTTTCATATCATGCATCATCGATGATCTGATGCTCAAGGAAACTCCTCTGTCCCACCTGTGGATAACGCTAATAGGACTCGATCTACTTATGAGGTCCAGACCCAATCTAGGCGTCCGTTCATGATGCCCTTCTGGAGTTTCACCAATTCCCTCTAGTCATCCTCGAGCCCCTAAGGTGGTACGACCAGATGCAGGTCATTATCGTAATGGGTATCTCAAGTCCAACTAGGATCGACGGCCACCCCTGATACCCAACCCAACCAACCAACATATACCCTGAGTCGGATGAATTCTGAACATATACTCAAGATAGCGTTTTGTATAGTTCTAGACTTTGGGATAGGTCCATGACCGTGACCAACCCAAGCAAGTCCAACCACCTAGTACCAACAAATAATCGTAACTAAAACCAAAACAATAACCAAGTACGAGTCCATAACATAATAGGATGGATCAATCAAAAATATAGTCAAACGGTATCAGCCCCAATACCAATGCAATTACTAAGGCTGACACCTCTACCGACACTACCCATACCAACCAATAGTAGTTCCACAAAGCCTCTAACCAAAAGTAAAACAATATTCGGTTAGGACATAACCCCAACCATAGATAAACTAATGTTCATGATATAACCAAAGTATGTAATGACATCCATGATATGAAATGGAGCCTTCTAGAGTATGGAATCTTACCACTTTAATCTAATAGCTGATACCAAATTCAGTCACTATATAGGAGGAGTAGAATAGTCGGTTCCTGCATCGCATGGGGATACAGCCGCTCGAAGATGGGTTAGTAGGTGAACACTAGCAAGTACTCAAAATAAGGATATAATAATACCGACCTTTAAAACCAAGCAAGCAACCATATGAATTCACAACCATACATATATATATATATATAAGAAAAAAATCCAACCGGGAAAGGGAATCGGGTTTAGCATGCCTTTAAAATAATTAACCTGGGTATGCATAGATAATCGTCCTAGAACCACCCATGCGCTATATGGGTCCAGTGTAACCCCTTGAACGGGTCCCAGTACATGTAGATGCATGAACCAGAGATAACATAAGAGTAGGGGATTCCCAAGTACCCTTCGCTCTCAATGATACATATATACAAGTGTAACTTAGGGGATTCCTGTGTACCCGTAAGTATCATATATGGTCTCCATAACCAATTCTTATGTCGGCAAACATGAGTTTCCAGTGTCCGTCCATTGGACACACACCTTCACAGTTAGCTATCATACCCCACCATTATTGCCTAATTAAAACCATTATCACATAACTATTTCTCTAATTCCATTGATTAGTAATCAAGCCTATTATAAGTGGTATCGTCATATCGACAATAGCTTGAAAGTAATGTCCTTAGCCAACCTTTTAGAAAAGAAGGGATTCCCACTCACGCATAGATTACAATATTTAGTTGCTTGGGGGATTCCCATGTACCCCACAAGGATGTTCATTAATTATGTTTGCTTGGGGGATTCCCTTGTACCTCACAAGGATGTTCAATTAAACCATAACCATGACCACCAAGACCTTACCATTTAACCACTCCAAACTATTTAAACTATTTAACCATTTAGGGTTCCATTACCAAGTTGTACAATGCAATAGTTCCATTAAAGTCCAACAATATAGTAAAAATATTCTCATGGGCACTTTATCAAACATGTTATGGGTATAGTATTTCCGTAGCCAAAATCAAGTACCAATTAACCATTATCATGCAACCAAAAGTTCAAACCATCATTATAATATGAAAATCATAAGTAAAAGACATGGGAAAAATATAACCAACTATTTATAACCAAAACCCCCAACATATATTCAGAACCCAAAACCATACCACAATTATGCCATGAAAACAATTCATAAAACATGCCTTTAGTTGAACTAAAAAAGAGGTAGGAGTAACTTTCCTTATATTGAGAAGAAGATGAGAAGAAATCACCTCTATGAGCTGCAATTGACCACCTTGAAGGAAACCCTAGTTTTTACTTACCCCAAGAGTCTAGAGAGATTTGAGAGTGTTTAATAGTGTTTGAGTGATTGCAAATAGGTTAAATGAAGCCCCAAAATATGTTTTTAAGTCATGGAGTCCCAAGGATTTATAAAGGGAAATGTCCAGATTACCCCCAACTTAGACTACATAAAATTCCCGCATGAGGGTACGACCAACCCTCCCTAACCATACCCTAGGGTATAAGTGGTACCCATCACTCATACCCCTAGAAGAATTTCAACCCCCACATTGACCAACATACTAATCCAAAGTCCCACCCATACCCAATCATACGATTGGTACCCATAAATCGTACCTTAGGAAGAATCAAAAGGGGTTGACACTGTCCAACATATGAGTTGGACTTTACCACTCGTACCCTATCTCACAACTCATTGTGAGCCACTCGTACTCAGATCCAAGTTAAGTTACTAAGTTTCAAATTAAGTGAAGAAAAACCCAACACTATGACCCATAACTTACGATACGACTCATACCCACCCAATTCGTACCCATTCTAAGAACTCAATCACCCAACACTATCTATCATGAGACAACATACGATTGGGTTACCTAACATGTACCCTCACTATATGACCAGTATGGTGAGTTGTATAATATCCAGAAAATCCAAAACCTAGAAAATTTTTAAGGATCAAAACCCCGGTTCTTTCAGTCTCCCCCACTAGGATCATTCATCCCCGAATGACGGACAAGGTAGTACAAGCACGATTTACACCCCTAGATGCCTCTACTCTTACCTTTTAACAAAGATGTAAGGAAAAAAATTAATCGTTCTTTTAATCAAACTAGAAAATAAGGACATTATGAAGAAAACATACCCTAAGCACGAATATCCAAATTGGAAAATAAGTGCGGATACTTGGACTTTATGTCCTCGTCCGTTTCCCAAGTAGCCTCTTCCACCTTATAGTTCCTATATAGAACCTTAATCGAGGCCACATCCTTGGTTTGCAACTAACGAACCTGCTAATCCAGAATCTCAACTGGATCTTTTTATAAGATAGAGAATCTTAGATACCCAAACCTTCCAAAGGAACAACGAATGAAGGATGATACACCCAAATTACACCTCTCCTATGAGAGAGTAAATGGTCGTTGTCAAATATATAACACAACTAGGTTGGGGTCAAATCCTATAGGGAATACTGTGTTCACTAAGTATTGTGGTTGTTACTAGACTGTTGATCAAAGGTTTTCATAAAAAGGGAGATTTAGATTTGTAAATTTTATCATGTTATTTGTAATAGAAAGTGTTTCAGACAGTGATTCTTATTGCAAATGGTAATTCAATGGGAATAGACAAATAAGAATTATGGTTACCAAGATGATCAAGCAGCTGGGGTTGTGAATTATTTTGAATTTCCAATTAACCACTACAATTGCAAGAGTTATTGAATCCTACAAGTTACCCATTTGTTTCTCAACCAAAATGAGTAGATTATCCTTTAATTCTCTCAAACTTAAAAAATACGTTAACTTTTCCAATTATTCTCTCATGTGGGTTGACCCCATTAAGGCATCAACCCTTAACCCAAAGGTTAAAGCCTCCAGATCCCATGTAAACAACTTTTTTTCGAACAAACACTTTTCTATTCAAACAAATGATGTTCTTGAGCTCGCCCTTCAAGTTTGCAACCAAGAAAGGTCATTAGTGTGAAAAAGGGTTTATAAAACATTAGTTAATCATGGAAATCAAACATTCTCACGACCCCAATCAGCTTTTCACATCAAGGCTCCCATAACCCTAGTTATGGAAGCTTACCCACATATTTCCATAGAAGAATAAGAAGACGTCATTGTATTTCTCATAAATAAATTCAGAAAATATTTATAAGAAATCAAAGACTTGTTCTTGAATCTTTAAAAGAAGAACATGAATAATATGTTTAGATCCCTAATACTAGCTGTTCCTCAGAGAATATTGCTTACAATAATGTTCCCCTTGTAAAATATGATAAATATACCTAAATAAAACCTAAACTGGGTATTTATATGCTCCCAGGTGTAGAGTATTTAAAATTTAAACTCAAAAAAATCCGTATCCAAGTTGACAGTCATATCGATGGCCCGTCGGTAGACTAATGGTTCGTCGAGTGAGCCATCACTGAGAGGATTGGAATGCCATATTCTGGATAAGGGTTGATGTCTCACTCAGCGGTCCATCACTGGTTCGATGGCCTGTGGTCGTATGTGTGACGGTCTGCTACTTGGACTGTCGTAGAGTCCACTTAATTTTTTCTTTCTATTTTGGTCTAACGATCACCCCGACGGTTCGTCACTTGTCTGACGGTCCGCCAGTTTGCCCGTCAAAGGCCTTTTTCTGCTGCTTTTTCCAGTTTCTTATTTGGTTAACTCCTTAACCTGAAAACACTAAAATCTAGTATTAAATACAACGTAAATTGATTGAAAACATTCAATTTTCCTAAGAAAAAAATGCAAAAAGTTCCATTAAAAAACGAAACATTAACACCCTCAACTTAAGATAATTTCTTGTCCTCAAGCAGCTCAGCACCAAATTGCATACATGAATAACACAATGACAAGCAATCGACTATTGAATCAGATTTTGTACAACCATTCATATGTCATCTCCCTTATATGGGCTCAACACATCAGGATCTATAATTGGCATTGATTTTAGTTCAGCACAAACAAACATGGATATCATATCCCACAGAGACTAGCAACCTAAGTGTAACTCAAGTTGCCCTCACAGTCAATAAAATCCACCACTCATTATAGTTTATGGATACAAAACAAAACTCTCACACTCATCAAAGAAGTTACAAGGATAGTACACATACACATAGGCTTGCCCTTATCATCTAACGCCCCTTTGTAGTTGATTTGCCAATATCAAGAAGGTTTTTTCTAGGCTTGTGATGAGGTTTCAGGCTAGGTAAGGAAGGATTTAGGGAAAAGTGACTCAATACTAGGATTTAACTCTCTTTGCCCTTGAATTCTACCTACCACAGCCACTGCTTTACTATCTCACTTACCCATCTCTCATTTATTCACACTTTACTATGATACCCTCTTTTTATATATATGTATATATATATAAGCATCAGTCACCCTCAACTTATGCTGATGCAGTCAGTCAAGGTGCACAATGTTGTAAATAGACCAGGGCCAGATGTTTTAAACTAAGCTCTATTTCAACTTTCCATTAGACAGCTAACATTTTAACAATAGCTACCCTCAACTAAGGTGTTTTGCCTAATTTTAGGTACACAATGTCCAATATTGGACCAGAGCTAAGAGAGTCAATTAGAGTTATTGGTGATGAAGAAAAATTACTACAAGCTCAAAGAAGGGTTCAAAAATGGAAAAAATCATTTTGGTGGGGTTAATTATTTTGGCTAATTGGAATAAAAGTACAAGGAGGCCTACGATCACTTATTATTTCATCAACCACAAAACACCATCAATGAGCCAGGCAAGTTTTAGGTACTATATTATGCAAGAACTAACACAAATACTCACTCACACAGGCAACTTAGTCAAACTCATTCTACTGCTCTTAAGATTTTCATCATATGTCATGCATATCTTACATGTTAATGCCAATTACAGATTCACTAAAGGTTGCTCACATATGCTAGAAGACAGAAGTAAACAGTCATATAAATATGTTCATAGCCTTATGCGAATATCATTCATCATCCATATAAGTAACAAGGTGCTAAATAAAAGACACTTTTATAAATAAAAATTAACAAACAGATATTTACATCACAATCTAAGAAAAGAAAATGCAATCCTAAATATGCTAGTTCTCCTAAATAGCACACGGGAGGAAAAAACACCGACAACAACAACCCCCGCGGTACAAGTATACCCCTCACAGAAAAATACATGCTTTGTCCTCAAATGCAAAAAATTAAAGTACAAAGAAAGGGAAATCCTTGTAATGCCTCTTATTCATCTAAGGCATCTATGAAATGTGGTGAGGATCCAGTGTCCTCACCTGTTGCAATGTTGACCCCCATGGCGGTGGGGGTACTCATAAACTCATCCTTTGGAATTGGGGGGCGGGGGGGATCACGTCCCGAACTAGGTCTGAACCGACACCTCTAGCTGGGGTGGAACTAGTATATGCACTAGTAACTTCATCTTCTACTTTCTTCCTTCTTCTCTCTTCATCTCTCCTAGATCTTTTTGAAGCTTTCTTCATATCATACTGCTTTCTTTCTTCTGATGTCATTTCTTCTCTCTTTCTTCTCCTAGCAGCTTTTCTTTTTGCAATTTCATCAACTTGCTCCTTTTGTGGTATAATTTCATCAATTTCATCACCCCTAATTATTTTTATAATTTCCCATTATACTCATGGGGTGGTGGTATAAAAATAAACGACCCAAGAAATAGATATGGCATATCGTACTTCTTGGCCCTTATGTGAGGAATGTAATTCTTTTATTCTGGCTTAGCAAATTCAAGAATATAGACATGTCCAGTTCCTCCTTCTTGTGCTCTTCTTTAGGTTCGAATAGCTCTATCAAGATTTGATTGTCTAAACACACTGTGGAAAATGTTTCGAATGAGGTCCAGTACGCCTCAACTCAAGAATTGAAGTCTTACTTACATCCCCATATAACTCTAGTATGTTCTTCTTAAGAGTGACACTATCTATAAGAGTATGAACAATTTTAGAATTCTCCAATTTAACTCCTCAAGTTGACTTCTCAAAAATTTTTCAGTCTCACACCACCCATAACTAAATTATTGGGCATTACACGCAGCAACTTTTGCATCCAACTCTACTTGTAAGTGGTAAATATCCAAGCCAAATCTATCAACCTTTTAAATAAGCTCATGATTGTTGTGGACAAGGTCTGTCAATGTTTCCAATAGGCTATCCTTGATTTCACACATTATATCTGCCACACTCCTGCAATACCGCACTATATCAAAAGGATGAGGATCAATAATCAAGAATCTTCATCACTCCATACTTCCTCTGGCCAAGTTGTCATATCAAGAAAAGTAGGCATATACTAGCGTATGCCCGAAGAAGAATAGAAAAGAAAAACTTGACAACTTCAACCATTCTAATTAGTCAATCTACAACTGTATTCCCCGATAACTGCATTAAAATTTTGATAACACCCAAACTATCCCTACTTAGAAGGATAAAACAGTTGTTGTCAAACTATAGTAACCCAAATAGGTTAGTGTTGATCCCACAGGGAATACGTCAGATATCTTGTTTGAACTTATTAAAATCACCAGGTAGTGCAGAGAAGTAAAAAGGGGGGATTTGTAGTAACTAGCAAAAAGTATCAAGAATTGGATGATTTGGGTTGTAAACAATCTAAGATGAACACTAGACTTGTGTTCCACCTAGCTTTTAACTCATAGATTTATCGTGCACTATCGAACTATTTGAATACCTTGCATGTAGAATCTAACAAGTTATGTATCACCAATTATCTTGTGGACTTGTTAGTAAATCTCACTCTTTACCTTTTGAGTCTCAGAGCGTCACTTTACTAACCCTTGCCTTGGATCCCAAATTAACTATTACCTTTGGGCCTCAAGTTAATTAGATGAGAATGCGGGAATTATTAGATGGAAAAGGTTTGAAGCAAGTAGTGAATACGGACGGGTTCCTAACGTAGGCCTTCCGCTAAGAAATCAATTAAACTAAAGAAAATCACAATACATGCAAGAATCTTTATCTAGAATGACTTAGCACTTTCTCTACTTTGTTAATCCATCAAGGTTTCAACATCCCTAGCTAAGGGAATTATCCGCTCATAGTTATGAGATCAATCATGGAATCCACAGACAAAATTATAAAATCAATCTCACAATAATGAAAAAAGAAATCACAAAGTCTTAAATTGAATAACAAACCAAGAATAATAAGATTCCAAAATCATAAGTCAATCTTGAAATCAAAATATGTTTGTAAACTCAGCCCCAACGGGCCTCTCTAGCATATCCTACTAAACAAAGTCTAAAGGGTATTTATAGATTACAAAAAATCCTAGAAATCAAATCCCAAATAAAATAGAAAAATCTTGAATAAACAAACATAATAATGACTAAAAACATCATAGGAGTGTATGTACGTTACATGGAAACCCTAGGAAATGATTTTGAAATAATCCAAAAAAAATTGCATTTGTGGCCACTTAGACCACATACAGTCAGTATGTGCCATATACGGACCGTATGTGGACATAGGTAAGTGCAAAGTCTTTTTTTCTGCTCTTGAGCCTCTAGACTTCAATTTCTATCACCTACCTTGGTCACCTACGCCCGATAAGTGGTACATACGCCCGGAGCTGCCTAAGTAAGTAGCTCAAAACTTCTACTTTTCATCCTTTTCTTTCGTTTAGCATTCAAAACCATATTTTCCTTCGTTTATCATCCAAAACCATCTTTTTCTCCCGTTTAGTATCAATACCTGGTTTCCTATGAAATCACTCTAAAAATACATCAAATCCAACAAAATTGCTTTAAGTACATGGATATTCTCTAATTTTAAGCATCATAAGTGCTATAAATTCATAGCACATTATACCCCCACACACCTATTAGTGCGAAATCATGGGAGCAGTTGTAATCCAATTTAAAGCTATATAAAGACCAACTAATAGATTTTTAATTTTGGTAGACTTCTAAATGATGTTCACTATCAAGTCTGTGGAAACACTTGTTCAATGTTCCTTCTTTGACTGCCCCATCTCTTATCTTTTTTTTTCTCAATTAGGATCAATGTTTGCACGGATGGTCTAAATTCCTTGATTAATCGATTTGATACTTCTTCTCATAGAAAGCATGCAAAATATTATTCTTACAACTCAATGTTAAGTACCCATTATCATTTAAAATTTCATATTTGTTGAATACAACTTGATTACATTAAGAAATAATCCTAGGATAGCAAAAAAAATGGCATAAGGTTTTAACTAACACTAAAGATGACACAAAAATAGGGTAGTACTACATGGTAGATTACATCTACTAGGCTACTAAGTAGAAATTCAAAGTAAGCAATGCCTCAATCTAGGTACATGCTCTCCTTTAGTGATAGTCCTATGGTGTTAAATATAAATTAGTTCTATATAGAGCACCATTTTGATGAGCATCATCTTTAGAGCCATCAACCATATTCATCTTGAACTTCTTCATTACCTCCAAAAATCCTTAATTAATATACATAAGTATTTATATTTTGTGACGAACTGTTAAAAAAGGCATCTAACACACTAAAATTTCTACTATACACAGGATTCGGGGAAGGGCCAACCATACGGGTTTATTGTATGTAGTCTTATCCTGCATTTAAGAGGCTAGTTTCATGACTTAAGCCCACAACCTCCATACTACTTTACCAGTTACTCTAAGACTCCCCCTTTCTGGTAAGAAACTATTTAAAAAGAAAAAAAATTTTGTACTGTTTAAGTAATTGGTTAATTCAAGTTTAGAATTTTGACTACATAAATAAGCCAATAAGGTCAATAAAAATAGGATTGAACCTTTTCTCTTGCTAGATAAGCAAGACTTTGGTTGATTTTTTCTTTTTTCCTCTTTCAAGTTGAATTTCTCATTGGTTGCACGGCTTGTAGATGGGTTTACTTTATAGTTGGCCGATCTAATTTAACTTCTTTGTTGAGGAATCTTTGATATAGAATTATTACTATAAATTAAGGGTTTAATTAAACTCTTACATACTAAAGACTATAGAATGAGACTACTCGTTATCTACATAAAAAAATTTCTTGAGCAAATTATCCATTTCATGTATCAGAACTTATAATCGATTTAATTACCACCTGCTTTAATTCTATTCTTTTTCCTTGAGGACCTTTTAATTTTACCTTTTCTACCTTGAATCTTTTCACTTTCTCACTGGTGAAACATTAAGGTACTATACACTCTTAATCTTTCACCATTAGCATTAGCTTCCTTCAAATGACTAGTCTTTCTTATCTGAAAGCAAGCAAGATAACAAGGAAGGTTTTAGGCAACTCGATGGTTTCGATACAACTGTGAACCAATCTCTTTAAATATTTCAAAAAACCATATGAACCTTTTAATTAAAAAAATTACCATATATCTAATATACACTGAAAATAGACAAACTTTAAGTGTAGGAACGAAGACCAGAACATCGAGCAAGAAAGAAACAGAGAGGAAAACACTTACTGAATCTAATAAACACAAGAGAGGATGGAAGATGAACAATTACAGATAGTACAAAGGAGAGAACTATTCGATATAGTTATACAACTTCTTGAAGTAAAGATGGGACTTTTATCTCCATCTTTTTGAATGTACTTTCGATCATCCTATGTAAGGAACCCAAAAAAGGCAAAGACTGAAAAGAATAAAGGATGAAGGAAACAACAGATAATGATTGAGAAATAATTAAGATATGAACAAACCTGTAATTGTAACTTGCTGTAAAGATGAAGGGAACGACAATAATTCACTAACAGTGAACAAAATTGAAAGAACATTGTGGCACTTTGAGATTATGTAGAAGAGATGGTGATAAATAAATGTTTCTAGATATGCATAGTGTCTCTTAGAAGATTTTTTTTTAACTGAGTAAAATGTCTATTCTGCCTTTGGTCGTCCTATGATCACTCTTCTATATAGTAAGTAAAGTAGAGCGCAATTTGACATAGTTATAAAACTTCTTGAAGCAAAGATACAACTTTTGTCTCTGTCTCTTTGAATATATTCTCGATCACCGTATATGAAAAGAACCCAAAAAATGCAAGGACTGAAAAAGAATAAAGGATGAAAGAAACAACGAATAATGATTGAGCAAAAATTGAGATATGAACAAACATGTAATTGTAACCTGTTGTAAAGATGAATAGAACGAAAATAATTCACTAACGGTGAACAAAATTGAAAGAATACTGTGACACTTTGAGATTATGCAGAAGAGATGGTGATAAATGGATGTTTCTAGATATGCATAATGTCTCTGGAAAAGAACGTGAGTGAACATAAGATTTCTGCCCTTGGTCGTCCTATGACCACTCTTTTATATAGTAAGTATGTATTTCTAAAACCTTTTTTGCTATATTATGTGGTAGTTTTATTCTTTCGTCTCTAATAACCACACTTAAGAAGTTAATACTGTTCTTACATAATTCCATTTTCTTCTTACTAATTATGATACCATTATCTACAAATAATTTAAAAACTTATTGTAAATATCCAAAAGATCTTAATAACTACTTACATGACTTAGGACGAAAAGAGGTTCACCTTATTTGACTACAAACTCTTAAGTTTATCTGTACTCTTTGCATTAAAGTTGTTCTTTGGAAAGGGCTTGAACTACTTGATGCATTTTCCATTAGTTCTTTTAAACTGTCTATTTTGTCTATACTATAAATTGTTTCTAAATCTTCTTCTTCCTGTAATTCTTTAGTTATCTTATTTCTACTTCTATACCCATAATTGTCTATTCTTCATTCACACTTAATAAAATGTCCTTTCATTTATGTGAAGTGTAGATTTCCTATCTTACAACCTTTGCATCCAAACTTTTTATTGTTATTTGTTTCATACATGACCTCTGCCTTCATTATAACATTATTTACTTCAAAACCATCTTCTTCCATTATTTTTATATTCATATATTCAGTATTTTCACCTTCTTCAATTTCTTCATCTTTCTCCTTTTCATTTGTATATTTATAGTCTGTAAATCTAATCGAGATTGTCCTTTATTATTTTTATATATTAAATGATCATTAGGCTTAAGTATTTCTTTCTTGCTAAACTTTTTCAAATTCCATTCTAATTCTGCATATCCTTTTGAATTTATTTTTAATGGCTTCATTAGTGTTATACCATTATTTCTCATTAAGCTTACTACATCATTTATTTTTAATCTGAATTTTATATCACTACTGGTGGCATAAACATCAACAGTTCTCTATGGACTGAATAGTTTTCGAATCTATATACTAAATAAACCTGAAATATTATCAAGAACAGATTGTGAAGCTATAGTAAAATTTTACCAAAATATAAATGAAAAGAATAGTAATAAAAGGAGAAGGTTAAATTTTTTAGATGCCACTTCCATCTATAACATAGTATTAAAACATATAAATGGAAAAGATAATAATGTACCAGATTAGCTTAATAGACTTATTATACAACAATGCTAACGTTTCTTGTTTCAACATGTATGGAGGAAAGGAAAAAAGCAAAGCTGAGACCGTCCTCTCAAGACAGTAATTACAAACAGTATATATATAGATATATATCTTCTTCTCATTTTATCCTTCCTAAATTTCCTAATTTGATGTCCCATTTTACTTGTTTGTTTTTTTATTTATCAAGATAAGATAATTTTTTTCTTATTATATCCTTAGTGTAATTGATTACTCCTTGTTATTAGCCATCTATCAATATTAAAACTAATAATAAAACATGATTAAGAAGGATAAAATAATAAAATTATATTATTAATTATTATATTTTTAATAATTATGTTATCTTAATTTAGAACGGGTAAAATGAGGAGCAGTAGATGGATAAAAAGGAAAAAAACAAACAGAAGGAAAGGTCCAACTTAGGCAGTTCCCTTATGAAGACCTGAACCCTAAAATAAGCGTCCAATCCTATTATTTTCCGTCCGCACCTTTTCACACAAACCGGAGCTCGCCGCTTTAAGCTAAGGTTCTCATTTGACGATTGAGTTCCGCTCATCAATTTTGTTGTTTGTCTTAAGCTACCTTCTGCGCGTTTTTTTTTTTTTTTGGGTTGCGCGATGATGTTAAAAAGTTTGCACGGTCTGTTTAGCTTGAACTGCTTTTACTTTAAGGAATTCTTCCAAAAAGTTGGCAATTTTTTTTGTGCTGTGTCTGCTTATGAGTTTGCTCCGTTTGCTGTTTCGTTTTTGTTTTTGAGTTTTTAGTTGTTAGAGACGAAACAAGGGGAAGGTCTGTCAAGTTGATTGACCAATCCTTCAGTAATGAAATAGAATCATGGATACTGGTTTCCTATTAAAAGATGTTAATATTACAAGTTCACCATTCACAGCTGATATGGGGTTGAGAATGCTACGAATGTCTCCTTAAGCTAAGTTTGTACATTAACTCAATAGACAGAGACTGTCATTTGGCCCTTTTATGCCCAAAGAATAGTAATCTGGTTAGGACTCTTGATTGTTCTCATTGGGAATGTCTCTTCAATTATTATATGATTTACTTGATGGTAGTATGCTTAACATATTCATGTTTAGTCTGTACTACAATACCCTTTGTTTTTCATTGCATTTAATACCCTTTGTTTTTCATTGCATTTAGTCAATTCATATATGACCTTTTTCATGGATTTCCTTAGGTATCTCAAGCATGGGAACTCCGGAGGCTGCTACAGCTTCCTTAGGACCCCGTTATGCACCTGATGATCCAACTTTACCCCAACCTTGGAAGGGCTTAGTTGATGGTAGTACTGGGTTGTTGTACTATTGGAATCCAGAAACTAATGTTACCCAGTATGAGAAGCCATCGGCTTTACCTCCTCCACTGCCTCCTGGTCCACCTCCTGAAGATTCTACACCTAAGTTGGCTCCAATTCCAGGAGCTAGCACAGTGCAACAAACCGATAGTCAAGGCCAACAGAGTCAGCAGGCCTTTGCTCAACAAGGCCAACAAATGATACACATGTCACAACATCCCTATGTAATGCAACCACATGGATCGCAAGGTGTTTCAACAGGGCAGCAACAAGAATTAGCTGGTCCTGTCATGCAACAGGTATCCTTTATGCCGCAACTTCGGTCTCAAATGATCCAGCAGCCTGGTCATCAGATGCCTTCTCAAATGGGACAAACTCCTAATCAGCCAGGGCCACATGTTTCTCATTCATCAATGCAACAAATAACGCCCCAGCCACTTGGCTCCCAAGCACAAGCATTCCCAAGTGTACAAATGGGACTGCCACATGGTTATCAATTTTCTCATCACCAGGCACAACATGTTGCGTATCCACAAAATTTTCCTCCACAGGGACAGCAAATTCCACCGCAGCAAAATCAGCGTGTTCCACGGAATAATAAACAGTTCTCCCATCAACAAGAGCATAAAGTGGGATTTCAACAAAGGGAAGATGTTGATTTCCCCCAAGGGAAACAAGTTGAGTTTTCGCCCCAGCAATTTCAGCAAACTGGTGCATCATCTGCTCAGAATCTGCCTGTAGGGACTGGTTCTGTTATCAGGCCTCAGATGTCTGCTCAGCGTGCTCAAGCTTTGCAGTTTGGCGATTCTTCTGTAAATATTCAACAACCATCATCTTTGGGTCAATGGCAGCAAAATACAAATGATCCTGGTCACAAGCCGCCTGGTCCACATTTTCCCGATCAGATGGGATCAAGTACCACACATGGTCACGATATGGACACCCCCCCAGTTGGATCAAAGGGTTATGAGGAAAACCCACTTGGAAGGGGAGGAAATGATTATTATTACAACAGTAACATGGATGGTCGAATTAGGCCTCCACCTCAGCACCCCAAGCTTGCAGCTATACCTGTAGCAAGAAATCAACATGTATGTTATTTCCATATCATTCATTGCATATTTTTAGATGTGACTTTCCAGGTCGATTTACTGTGCTCCATAAATTTTGTCTCGTGTTAGTAACTTTATATAACATGTTGCAAGAATCAGTCATCTTCATCATAAAGCTTCTTTATTTCATACTTATTTTGAAATAGGGAAGTTTTGTGCTTCATATGCAATATTACTAGGCAGGTTTAAGATATTTTGTAGTTAATATATTTCAAAATGTGAATGTTTTCTTATGACATTTATGTTGCTTGTAAAATTTCCCTAGCCAATGAGGCGCTAAATGTAGGCATTTGTTGCAATTGTTCATTAGGAAATGAGGGCGGGTGATCCTCCTCTTCAAAATCCAGTACCAGCACTTCCTAGTGGGTTCAATAGCATGGGTGGCACTCCAATGCCAAATATGTATGGTCAAGCAGCTGGTGGCTCTCCATTTCGAAATCCTAACCTCATGCGGCCACCTGGAGCACTCACAGGACCTCCAGGAGCCATTCACCAATCGTCCGTTGAGATTTACCTCCAGAAGCATGAAGTAACTGCAACAGTGTGTATCCCATCACCTTCTGTGCTTTGATCCCATTTTTTTTCCTTCATGTAAAAGAATGGAACATCTTTCTGTTATCAGTCAGTCTGGCTTGTTTTGAGCTCTTAGAGATTGCATTTTCTTTCTGCAATGTTCTAAATATCATTTGAAATCCAAGTACTTGTCATAAGCTTTTTTGATTGATCAGTGGTTGCCATATAGTTATGGATTAAAACTAGCTTTACGTCAGGCAATGGGGTATTAAAAATAACATGGGAAAATGTGAACACTGTTGTTTTTTACATATAGACTGAAATTTTTTAAGTAAAAAAACATAGAAGCATTATGTGTATAACCCCCAACTCGGCAACATCCTCACCTCCCCCGAATAGGATGCCCAAAGGATTTAACTCAACTATCTGGGGCGGGGGGCGTGTTCCTTTATGCTATATTTTTGTAATACACTGCTTTGGTTGATAGCTCTGGGAATATTTCTAGCAATTTATGTGATGGTTGTGACATTGGGTTTGTTAAAGCACAACCAAAAGTTATACTGAGGGCCATCTGACTATTAGGGAATTTTTTGTTGTGATGGCATTTTTGCTGTCTTAGCTCACCTTATCTCCTAAGTTCATGTTTCAAGAAGCACCTAAAGAATGCTATTAATTTTGCTGTTTCCTTTTTTGTCATGAACTAAGTGGGCTTGTTTCATTAAAATTGTAACCCTCGTCTTTCTGATCCACCTTTTTTGTTTGGCCATGACTTGTGATCTGTTGTACTCTTTTAAGAGAATAATTAGATACATGTGTTACACGTTTATATTGTTCTGGCATGGCATCTTCATAGCCTACAATATGTATAAGTCTGTTGATACATAAGAATAAGGGGGACATTCAGTGTTGCAATAACTATAGGGGGATTAAGTTACTGAGTCACTCTATGAAGATATGGGAGAGAGTGGTCGAGGTGAGGCTGAGAGGGATAGTGTCTATTTCGGAAAACCAGTCCGGATTTATGCCCGGCCGCTCGACGACGGAGGCAATCCACCTGGTACGGAGGTTGGTGGAGCAGTATAGGGAGAGGAAGAAGGATCTGCACATGGTGTTCATCGACCTGGAAAAGGCGTACGACAAAGTCCCCTGGGAAGTGCTTTGGAGATGCTTGGAGGTGAGTGGAGTACCGCAGGCATATATCAGAGTAATTAAGGATATGTACGAGGGAGCGAAAACCCAGGTGAGGACGGCGGGAGGAGACTCAGAGCATTTTACTGTCCTGACAGGATTGCATCAGGGATCTACTCTTAGTCCCTTTTTGTTTGCGTTATTAATGGATGTGTTGACGCGGCGTATCCAAGGGGAGGTGCCGTGGTGTATGCTTTTTGCAGACGATGTAGTCCTGATAGATGAGACTCGAGGGGGTGTGAATGACAAATTAGAGTTGTGGAGGCAAACTCTGGAGTCTAAAGGGTTCAGGGTGAGCAGAACCAAGACAGAGTATGTGGAATGTAAGTTTAATGACGTGAGGCGGGAGAATGAGGTAGTAGTGAGGCTAGAAGCACAGGAGGTAGGGAAGAGGGATAAGTTCAAGTATCTCGGGTCCGTGATCCAGAGTAACGGTGAGATTGACGAGGATGTCTCGCACCGTATTGGGGCGGGATGGATGAAGTGGAAACTCGCATCGGGGGTGTTGTGTGATAAGAAGGTGCCGCCCAAGCTTAAAGGCAAATTCTATAGGGTGGTAGTCCGTCCGGCCTTGCTGTATGGAGCGGAGTGTTGGCCAGTTAAGAACTCCCACATCCAAAAAATGAAGGTGGCAGAAATGCGGATGTTGCGCTGGATGTGTGGACTGACTAGAGGGGATAGAGTTCGGAATGAGACTATCCGGGAGAAGGTTGGTGTGACTTCAGTGGAGTGCAAGATGCGGGAAGCACGATTGAGATGGTTCGGACACGTGAAGAGGAGGGGCATGGATGCCCCGGTCCGTAGGTGTGAGAGGCTAGCGTTGGATGGTTTTAGACGGGGTAGGGGTAGACCGAAGAAGTACTGGGGTGAGGTGATTAGGCGGGACATGGAACAGTTACAGCTCACCGAGGACATGACCCTAGATAGGAAGGTCTGGAAGATGCGAATTACGGCAGAGGATTAGGGCCAGTTCGGGTCGCTAGTGTAGGGAATTAATTGGTGGGGGTGTATTCCTGTTATGATTCCGTATTCAGTGTTCCGTGTTCCGTGTTCCATGCTTATTACGAATCTGTGTGCTTTCCTCTGCTTTATATTCCTGCATTCCTGCTTTACTCTGTTTTATATTCCTTATGGGTGCCGTATCTATGTTATGTCATCTGCTTCTGTGTTGTACTATGTGTTTGTGTGATATCTCGTGACTTGAGCCGGGGGTCTTTCGGAAACAGCCTTTCTACTTCATCAGAGGTAGAGGTATGGACTGCGTACATCTTACCCCCCCAGACCCCACTAAGTGGGAATACACTGGGTTTGTTGTTGTTCTTGTTGTTGTTGATAGATGAGCTTGACTAACTGTAATTTGGAACTCTGTTGAACTTCTCAGTAGCAAGTTGAAGTTAAGCGTGCACAAATATTACTAAGAATATACAGAATTTGTGCCCATCCAAGTCTATACTTGCTTTAGTACGACACAAACACTAAGTCAAGTGTCGACAATGCTTGTCTTTGTCAGCTGACTTTTTTTTGTGTGTCAAGTAAACTTAATTGTTAGTTCTAGAGCAACTCAAAACATTCTCAAAAATTGTGGTTGCTTCCACTGACACAAGATAGCTAATTACATTAAAGCAAGAAGAGGCAGCAGCTATGACAAACGGTTCTGAGGATTTTCTTAAAGTAATTGAAAAGTGGGTTATATGCCCGTGCTGGTTGTATCTATTGCTTGAATATGGCATGTAATTTGAATCTAGTCATGTCTTTTGTCCTTTCCGTCTTCTGCTTGAGCTTCTTGCACGATCTTTTCGCGAGTTGTTTGGAACAACTAGACTATTGGTGTTTAGGGGTTCAAATTCCTCTTTGTGGTCATGCTAGTCTTTTCATCATCTTTTCCTGGGTGTATGTTCGCGGATGCCTGTGGTGCATTTGCTATTAAAGTTCTACAGTGTTGCAGTACCAGTCATTGGGCCTTGTGTTGACTACTTTGCTTCTATTGTTCCGAGTTCAAGTTGAAGTTTATCATAGAATTGTTTGCATTTAATGTTATTTTCTTGTTTTCAGTCATTGGTATAAGCTTTGTGGTTTAGATTGTCTTGAGTACACTTGGCGATGTTTCTTTGGTTATTCTGAAGTTGGTTGGTCCTGATGTTTAATTGATTGTCTAGGGTGGTGATGTCCCTGCTCCATTCATGACATTTGAAGATACTGGGTTCCCACCAGAAATACTGAGAGAGGTAAGTGCTCTTCTCAAATTTGATCACTCATTGGGTTTTTGATGTATTTTAGGATCTGTTTTGTCTCATTTCCATTTTTATTTTAAGAAGATGCCACAAGCTTATTGATTGTTGCATGTGCGATATCTGCTCCGCAGGAGGAGCACATGTCGTACGCTGTTATGCTATCCTCATAATTTGGCAACAACTCCTGATTTTTTGAGGCTGCAAAATGGAAATTGGAGCCTCTGTTGCATAGCTCTTGAAGGGTGGTTGGCCCTTCAGAAAAATTCCAATAGATGACTCGGGTTTCTAGCTTATTGCTCTGGGTCTTCTGTTTTAGTTGCTCCCTTTTGTTGCCTCAAGTTGCTTCAGTAAGCAACTGCATCCCAAGTGTTTCTTTAGGATTCCTCCATTTTTCTATCTTACCCTTCTCTTTTTTAAAGATTGAATCAGTTTTCATGTTACTCGCTTTTATTGTGCTTTCAGATTCTGAAGCGTGTGTAGATGTGTTCACCATTTCTCCTCTCTATTGATTACGGGTCATGTTTTGCAGATTCAGTTTGCGGGATTCACTTCACCCACTCCCATTCAGGCACAAACATGGCCTATAGCTCTGCAAAATAGGGATATAGTGGCCATTGCGAAGACAGGTTCTGGCAAAACATTGGGCTATCTAATTCCTGCATTTGTCCACCTTAAACTACGGCGCAATAATCCTCAAAATGGCCCAACTGTGGTGGTTTTATCTCCAACCCGAGAGCTTGCCACACAAATACAAGACGAAGCACTGAAGTTTGGTCGATCTGCCAGGGTTTCTTGCACGGTGAGTTGATATACGGACAGTTTCTCATTTGAACTCTGTTGAATTTTGAAGGTGATATCGATCAACTCTTTCATTTCAGTGCTTGTATGGAGGTGCACCTAAAGTTCACCAGTTGAAAGAATTAGAGCGCGGAACAGATATTGTTGTTGCAACTCCTGGTCGGCTGAATGACATCCTTGAAATGAAAAGAATTGACTTTAGGCAGGTTTCTCTTCTTGTTCTAGATGAGGCTGATCGAATGCTTGACATGGGTTTTGAACCTCAGATCCGCAAGATTGTAAATGAGATACCCCCACAAAGACAAACACTTATGTACACAGCTACATGGCCGAAAGAAGTGCGAAAAATAGCTGGTGATCTTCTTCGAAATCCTGTCCAGGTTAATATTGGGAATGTTGATCAGCTTGCAGCAAACAAGTCTATCACACAGGTAACTTGAAGCAGTCTATTTCCACACATGTTCAATGCCTGGATTATCCATGTTAAGAAACCAGCTAATATAGTGTCATCGCTTAATTGCCCTTACTACTAGGGGGGTGTCGTATTCTGGATGCCCTATCGCTTATCTCTTATTTATTGCGCCTATTTATCTTATTTAGTATTGCTTGGATTTATACTTTATTTTATTTTTATTTTAGTATGTCTTATTCCTTTTTATGTTTTGCCATCCATCATGCTTCACTACGCTTTGGTTACTATTCACTACCTGGAGCCGGGGGTTTACCGGAAACGGCCTCTCTACTTCTTTGGAGGTAGCGGTATGGACTGCGTACATTTTACCCTCCCCAGACCCCACTTTGTGGGAATACACTGGGTTTGTTGTTGTATTTGCCTGCAACAAAGTTTCCCAACAATTAGTAACTGATTTTAGGCTGCCATGGTCTACTTAAAAAGTGCCTTTTTCTGGTTTTAAACGTTTCTCTTGATCATTGATCCTTCGGATTTTGTAAAATCTGAATATTATGAACAGATAATTACAATGTATTCTTATTCTTATTGTATTGCTCGCTTTCCTTAGCTGTTGTGTGTTTCTTGGTTTTTGAAAAGATGATAAGGTGAATACATACCAGATAGAATGGTTTTTTGACAACACGATAAGGGCATTGGCTGCCAGATGGTTAGTGAATTTGAAACATTGACACAGGACACTAAATGCAGACAGCCAAACACGATTTATCCATGTACCTTTGTTCTTCATGCTTTATGTGGAAACTAGTTCAAAATCATTGGTATTCTAAACAAGTGAGTACTGTTGAGGGATTTTAGCTCCTGTATCACTCTTGGGTGAAACTAATTAGCAGTGGACCCCTCTGTTGTGAAACTCTCAGTTGCTAGGACTCGAGTGTGGGTGTCTAATACGGGTGCGGATCTAGAAGTCGGATCCTTCATGATCTCAATTTTAAAATTCGGGGATATGGATCCAGGTGTGGATACGGATGCGGGAGATACAGCTAAGATAATTCAAAAAGCTAAAAATAGAGTTATAAAACCTAAATTACGAGATGCTATTTGGAAAATTTTAGTAGAAAATATTGATCAAGAGGAGAATCCGGGAAGGAGATGAAAGAAAAGGCAATAACATTGAAATTTCTATGTACAAGGTATTATATTTTCTTCAATTTCACCTTAGCTTTTGTTTGATTAAAGAAATTGTTGAAATCTGTCCCGACTTTCCCTGTCGATTTTGGTCAAAGTACCCATAATTGGTTGACCAGATTGGTTACAGATCCCACACCCATGTCATGTTGACACGGGTGCTGCATTGAAAGTGAAGAATCCGAGTAACTTTGATGAACTTAGCGTCCCACTATTTTTAATACTGAAATTAACATTTTGGGTGGGGGATGCATAACGTTCTTTAACTGTGGTATTTCATCAGCCTCCTCCTCTTTACGTGGTTATTGCAAATATGAAATACTTGTGCAGTACATTGAAGTGGTCCCGCAAATGGAGAAGCAGAGACGGTTAGAACAGATTCTTAGATCACAAGAAAGGGGAGCTAAAGCTATTATATTCTGTTCCACAAAGAAGTTGTGCGACCAACTTGCACGCAGCATTGGTCGAAGCTTTGGAGCTGCAGCTATTCACGGAGACAAGTCCCAGGGTGAGAGGGACTGGGTTCTCAATCAATTTCGCTCTGGTAAGACGCCAATTTTAGTAGCAACTGATGTTGCTGCTAGAGGACTGGACATACCTGATATAAGGTGAAGACCTCCTTTTCATCTGATGTTATTAGAGTGTTGGATTTGTTCTCCACAAATTGGAAAAAGTTCTATTAATGTACTGCTCAATGTTATGCTCATTTTTTTAATTTGAAATTGTAGTATCATAGACCATTTATATCATTTTAAGTTCTCACTATATGCTGCAGAGTAGTGATCAACTATGATTTTCCGACTGGGATTGAGGATTATGTTCACCGAATTGGAAGAACTGGTAGGGCTGGTGCAACTGGTGTTTCATACACCTTTTTATCTGATCAGGACTGGAAATATGCTCCTGATCTTGTTAAAGTTCTGCAAGGTGCAAATCAGCAAGTGCCTCCCGATGTGAGAGAGATGGCTTTACGTGCTGGTGGCTGGGATAGAGGTGGCGTGAACCGTTCTGATCTTGTTAATGGTGATGGTGCCCGTACACGTTGGGATTCTGGTGGCCGTGGTGGGATGAGGGATGTTGCGTTTGGTGGCCGTGGTGGTATGAGGGATGGTGGGTTTGGTGGTCGTGGTGGGATGAGGGATGGTGGGTTTGGTGGCCCTAGTGGGATGAGGGATGGTGGGTTTGGTGGCCGGGGTAGGAGAGATGGTCACTTTGGTGGCCGTGGTGGGATGAGGGATAACCATTTTGGTGGCCGTGGTGGTAGGGGTGGTGCTCATAGTGGTTGGGACAGGAATGTTCGGTATGACAATCCAGATGTGCGAGCACATGGGAGAGGTCGTGGGCGTGGATGGTTTGACAATAGAAGAGACATGCCAAGTCGAGGTCGAGGAAGAAGTTGCAGCCCTAGTCCTGAGAGGGTTCGAACATGGGGTAGTAGAAGTAGAAGCAGGAGCAGGAGTCGCAGCAGAAGCAGAAGTTACAGCAGGAGTTACAGCCGAAGCCGGAGCCACAGCTATAGCCCAAGGCGTAGTCGTAGCCTTAGCCGCAGCCACAGCCGTAGTGGTGATAGATATCAAAGGAGGCCTCGCCAAAGTAAGTTTGATCAGATGGCACCAGATCCAGGAATGTCGAGGGTTCAGGTTGCTCCTCCATCCGTGATGCATCCACTGCCTGTAGGTGCACCAGTTGATGGATTTTCTGGAGCTGCGTCAGTGGAATCCAAACCAAATATGGAGGTAGCCCCAGAATCTGCTATGTCGCCTGTGTCTACAGGAACACGAGGAAATGGCTTCCCAGTATCTGAGGTCATAGAGCAGAACCCTTGAATTGGACGCTCCACTC
The DNA here is from genome assembly GCF_002878395.1 of Capsicum annuum. Taxonomy (NCBI): domain Eukaryota; kingdom Viridiplantae; phylum Streptophyta; class Magnoliopsida; order Solanales; family Solanaceae; genus Capsicum; species Capsicum annuum. Next base: position 76,383,470 of record NC_061111.1, read on the forward strand.
TGATGCTAGCAATGCATATCTACAGCCTTAGGGGAGGTGTGGCGGAGTAACTGTGAATGGGTGCTCTCTATATATTTATCTATGTTTGAGAGATGTTGAGTTTGATTGTGAAATGGATATTTTGCTGCAGCCATATGCATGTGCAAAGGACTTAACTATGCCTGGTAGCCTAATATTTTCCAGGGCGGAGGAATGTTGATGGTGGACACAGAGACGTTCATGCTTGTATCTTGGGTCTAGTTTTTATAGTTACCAACTTTCACAATTCTGCTCACTCACATCTCCAGACTACTTTGAGTGAGGACCTTTTTCCATCATTAATTTTTGTTTTGGAGGGGATGGGGGTGGCGTTGTGTATGGTTTAGATGATCATATCTTTAATTGTTGTCACAATCAATTTTACCTAGTATCAACTCAATCGAGTTATCATTTCTAAAACCGGAAACAATTGGGATATGGTTGCTGATATTTTGCATTTTGTTCTTCCATTCTCTTTTGGTTGATCCTGGTACACTGAGTAAGGATGGATTTTGGATTTGTTATTCCCATCATTAGGGCCATTTGGTTACTGGTTAGAGTTATACAGATGTTAGCTATGGTTAGAGTTATACATGTATTTGCTGTGTAGGAATTAGTTAGGTAGGTATCAGTTACGTAGAGTGATGCAGGAATTATTAATGCAAGTATTAGTTAGGTAGGAATTACAATACGTGAATTAATTTCTTATTGAATTTTGGTTTGTTGTTACACACGCTATTACTTACGAATTCTGAAAAAATTATTTACTGTATTGTTGAGAAAGCTGAAAAAAATTCAGAGATCTGAAAAATTCTCCTTCAGGCAGGAGACGGTTATGGGATTAGACCAAAGCGAGTTAATGTATTAGTTTTGTACATTTGGTAAGCATAGGGAATAAAAGTTATTCACGTATTAATTTTAGGGATTATTATCTGACTTGGCAAATATAAGTTTTTGATTATCTTATTTAGTCTAATTTTTAATTATTATAGTCTATGTCTCTCTTGCCAATTAAATGCAATTCATAATCTTTTTTTTCTTTATCGGTCTTCTATTTCTCTTTTTCCCTCTTTTTCAAATTTTTCCTTGTTTTTTCGTTGTTTTCTATTTTATCCTTCATTTTTTTCGTTTTTCTTTCTTTTTTCCTTTTTCTTTTTCTCGTCTTTTATATTTTATTTTTTCTTTCTCTGTTTCTCTGTTTTCCGTTTTTTCATCTATTTCTTTGCAACCTTCTTTTTTATTATTTTTTTATGTTTTCGATCTTGTTTCTCTTTCCTTTTTGTCATTTTTTCTCCTTTTCGTGCTTTCTTTTTTTTAAAAAACAATAATTTTTATTGTCATATTTTGTATTTATTTTTATCGTACTATATATTTTAAATAAATTTAAAATTTGTATTAGAATAGTTTAATCGTGAATACAATTTATCATTTATATTATATATAAAATAATATATGGATTAATTATATTTACTTGAGACTAAAAATATATAAATTTGAAATGTGTGCTACAATACAAATATATTGTTAGTATTTGTATATCAAATTTTATCATATGTATTTGCATATAAACAAATATTACTTGTATGAGTAGGGTTCACGTTGTATAAACATGTATAATTAATTATAAATATAATATTTGTATTTGCATAATTTAACATTTATATTTGTATAATTTATCATTCGTATTTGTATTGTTTAATTTGCATTAACAAAAGACAATTTGTAGCAATTAATATAAATACAAGTATTCGTAGAAAGAAAAATAACAATTTGTTTTCAATTGTTTAAATGGACAAATAATGTCAACTATAAATTCAAATACAAACAAGGAAACAAATGAACTTACAAGTGCAAATACAAAATAGTTTTTTTTAAAATATAAATGTATCGACGAAAATAGAAGACAAATACAAACAAAATGAAATCACAAAATGCAAATACAATATGTAGTCAACTATAAAATAAAAATATAAAATAGTTTTATAAAATACAAGTGCAAATTGCTTAGAATATAAATGATGGTGCAACCTATAAACTACAAATACAAATGCGAACTATAAAATACAAATACAAATATAAGTGCAAACTATAAAATATAAATATTATTATATCAACGAATACAAAAATATAAATAATGGTGCAAATATAAATACATAAGCAATTATGATATTTTTGTTACAATTCATGACTTGTACTCAACATAATATTTTTTGAAAATACAAAAAATATTAAATTGACCAAAAAAGAAAAATAAAAAAGTACTACAAAGAAAAAAAAAGAATAAAACGAAGAAAGAAATTTAGAAACTACATATAAAAGAGAAGAAAAAAAGCAAAATGAAAGAAACGAAAAAAATAAAAAAGAGAAAAAAAAGAAGGAACAAAAATCAAAAGAAAAAAACAAAAAGAAAAAACAGGAAAAAGAAAAAAAAAAAGAGAAAGAAAAAACATATAAAAAAATAAAAAAGGAAAAAAAGAAGAAGAAAGAGAAGTAGAAACATCAGCTCTCAGATCAAAAAGTAAAAAAGAAAACGAAAATAGAAAAAAATCAAAGAGTACAAAAAAAAAGAGAAAAGAAAAAGAAAAAAGAAAAAAGAAAAAGAAAAAAGAAACATCATTCATGACTTGTACTCAACGTAGTCACATTTTTCGCAAATATAAAAAATAAAAAATATAAAATACAATCAAAAAAAGAAAAAGTTGAAAGGGAGAAAAAGGAAAAAATGAAAAACGAAAAAAAAAATGAAAGAGAAGTAGAGGCTAGAGATAGAAGAACGAGACAAAAAAACAAAAAAAGAAAAAAAAGAAAAAGAGACAATAGATTGTAATTTTGAAAGTTAGGCTAGGACCACTCCCAATTTGCTGAAACATAGATTCGTTTCTATAAGTAACTGTAATAATTCTTCAGGTTATTTTCTCAATTTTCGTAGATTTTTGGTGTCTTGAGTCTACCCATAGCGGCTATAGGTAATTTATGACTTGTTGGAACTGTCGGTTCGATTATCGGGTAGTTCGTCTGGATTTTAGGCTCATTACACCCTGTTTTGGAGCTGCTGCTGTTAAGATATTGGTCTTGGATCAAAATTCTTAGTAAACAACATAGGATGAGAATTTCGACAGCAACATCAGCTCTGGAACATTGATTTTAGGTTAGGGAGACCCTTGGTTCAGGTCCTAAGGCTTTCAGACTCATTTTGGGCTATTGGGTGGATTATATGAAAAATAAAGCTATAAGCGTGGGCTCCACATTTAGTTGAATCGATCTCGGATGAAAGTTTTGATGGTTTCATTGAGTCCGAAATTGAATTTGGTATGGTAGCATAGTTCGATTGAGCGCACGAGGTTCCTAATGAATTTTTAGCACCCGATTGGAGTTTATTTGGACTTAGTCAAAAATTCGATGTCTGATATCTGATTTGACCGCTTTAGCAGTCAAAGAGCCGCTTAAGCAGTAGTTGCTTTAGCGACCCTGAGCCGCTTTAGTGGCCTTAGTACCATGAGCCACTTTATCTGCCTTAGCTATTTGGCTGAGGTTCGCTTTAGTAGTCAAAGTCCGCTTAAGCGGACACCACTTTAGCGGTTAGGAGACTGCTTTAGCAACCCCTCATCTTCTTGCCTGGATGCTTTGGCGGTCAAAAAACCGCTTTAGTGGCACCTAGGGTGTTATATCCCCCTTTCTTCACCCGATTTTCTCCTTACTTTGTTAAATATTTCCCCATTTTTGAGAGCTTGGAATGTGGGAAGTGTGAGGAATCATCCATTGAAGCTAAGGTAAGTTAGCCCAACACTCCTTGATCATTTTCAATATTTTTCCCGTCAAATTTCATCCTTTTTCATTGTAAATTCTTAGAAATGAGGTTTTAAAATTCTTCGACCTTAAGGGCTGATTTAAACCCCGATTTATGCATCACTTGTGCTCAATTTTTGAGCACAAAATCTTTGTCTTCGAGGGACCTCGTGAAGCATTCAATTTTGAATTTCGTTTACGGGCATCGCGAGCCCGTTCTTGACCTAACTTTTGACTCAACCTTTTAAATAACAATGTGGGTCTCCTTTTACTCCTAATGACATATAGATTATTATTTTGATAGTTTGACGGTGTTTCAAGATCGTGGAGCAAAGGCGAACGATTTGTGGACGCTTCAAGACTTGCGATTTTGCATCGAGGGGCGCTTCTATCTACTTTTCTTCACGAGATAGTGTATAGTATAAATTGCATTCTAGGTAAGGATGATAAGAGTACGTTTATGACTAGAACATCTTGACTTAGCCTATTTAGGAATTTTAGGGTAGAAATGTAATCCGACCCTTAAGATGAAATACTTGTTATGGCTATAGAACACTATCACCCTAGATTACAAACATGTTGATCATAGTTGATGCTAAGCATCCTTTAATATAAAGTTTAATACTTGACTTAATAGATTGGATCATAGTTTTACGGATTATAGTATTATTGTTATGCTAGTTATATAATATTGGGTCTGAGGTCGTAGTTATGACACCAGTTGGACTCCAGGTGAGTATTCTATTTTTATAACGGATGTGGCTTTGGTCTATAGAAGTTTAGATACTTTTGATGGTATTGTTTGGATATTGCTGATGATATTCATACTTTCTGGTGCATTCATGTTCACTTTTGGGTACGATTCCAACCAAAATTATAATTTTACTCTTGTTTTCTAAAAAGGAATTTATTCCTACTTTTAACTTTTAAAACAGATTCTTTTATAACAGGAATCGTATATACTACCTTAATTAACGATTTATGAGATTTTAGAAATTAGATCGAGATTAATTTCAATCCATAATTTATCCACTCTTTTACCACTATTACTTACTCGGTCCAGAGAGAATCTGATTCTTTCTATACTATCATACTGATTTAGTCATGGAGTTGATCACGAGCAATGAATTAACAGACTGACACTTTCTTAGCCACGATATGTATTTGTGCACTTTTTATATATACATCTCTCTGATACTAGATGGAGTAGATTGATGATGATGGTGATTGAAAATTCTAGATCGAGACCAACTAGTTTATACAAATATTTTAGAATTCCCTAGGGACTCCTTGTTTGTGAACCACAATGCCAGGAATAGAGGTCGCCATAGCACCTTCCTTTGTGAGCTGTTGAGTTGGAGGGGGTGTATACACTTAGCACAATATGGCACTTGGATTAGATCTAGTACTATGGATTTACCTTACTTTCATTTATTCATATGCATTGACTATCACCTGTATGTTGTTTTGTGCTTATATCTATCAGCCTTATAGGAGGTTGCATGAGTATAGCTTATGATTGTTGTTTGCTGAGTGTTGATTGAACCTTCGGAGCTTATGAAGACCTGGTTAGGTGTTTGCTGTTATCATGGTTAGTTCGTGACAGGTTGATTATGGAATGGTGTCAGTATAATTTCGATCCTTTTTCTTTTCATGGTAATTTATATTATTGATAGTTACCTCATGATTATACATTATGGTTTGAGATTCTGATTATGCCAGCAGTAGCTTTCCTATTTGGTTAGGACACCTTGAGATGTTAGGCTGGTTACTTTAGGTATTACCTTGAGTAGTCCTATATTTTTAGGTATAATATATATATATATATATGTATATATATATCCCTCTTTCTTGTCTATTCATGTCGTCTATGTATCCTTGGCCTTGTATACCATTTATGACTTTCCTTCACTCTTCGTTGTACATTGACTTCTGAAATATGATAGCGTGTTTTAACTTTGATTACTATTAGGATAGGATAAGTTTATCCTTACTGCTCATTTGGCATTACCATGTTTAGTTTCTTGGATGGCTACCTGTAGTTTATATTCTTGCTTTACATGTTACTTATGCTTGCATTAACTTTGAAGCTTAATCAACCAACGCCTATTGAGTACCACGTGTTTGGTACTCATCCTATACTTCTGTAGACTGCAGATCATATTAGGTGCCATTATAATCTGAGAAACTGGGTCGTGATAAATTGATATCAGAGCCTAGGTTTACTGGTGTGTTGGTACAAGAGCTAAATGTTTACTAGAGTCCTGAAGATCGATACAAAAGCGTTTGTATCCTATCTTCGTGAGGCTATAGGGCTTTCTTAGGAAATTCTATTCTTGACTCTTTGTCGTGTGTCCATATTTCAATGAATCTCTAGTACGTTCTTTGACTCTATTCTATTCCAGATAGATGATACGAGATTATCGATAGATGCGGACGATACTTTCTCACATGCTTTTGGAGATTCAACTCAGTATTGGCATAGGGAATTAGAGATTAATATAGAAGATATTTAGCATTAGACAGAGAATTTAGAGCCAGCCCAAGCTCCGATAGAGTTTGTGACCGCGTCATCCTTCAACATTCAACATTGGTGATTTTGAGCCTTTTTACGGATACCTCACAACTAGAGATGATGTCCGGTACATCGACCAGTCCTTAGACTAGAGTTGGATTTGTTGGTGTTCAAAAGGGTTCTTTGTTGATTTCAGACTATAAGATTGAGTTCCTTGAGTGGGCTAGATATACTCCCACGCTATATCCTTTAAAGCATGAGATGGTGCATGGAATTATTGTAGGATTAACTTTGTCACTCCATTTGTTGTCAGAGCATTTGAAAGCAGCTGACACTTCTTTCTCTCGGGTTGTTGATCAAGCAAGGGCCACAAAGAGAGAATGTATTGAGACTTATGGAGATAGCAATAAGATTCCATGTCATCAGTACAATGTTATTGGCATTTCGCTCGGGAATGGGGAGATCTTCCTAGCGGGGATAACATTACTTGCATCCTGTCAGTTCCACGCAGGTAGCTTCTCTAACTATAGGTGGCTCTCAGATCGTCGTGGTGGTCACAAAGGGAAGAGTTTTTGTCAGATTTTGTAGATTACTCGACAAGAATATTTAGGCCATGGAGGCTTGACAGCGTCAAGAGCACACGCAAGTGTACGTGGTCTTATCAAGTAGTAAAGTGGCCTAATTAAAGCCAAGTATCGATCCCACAAAGACTCAATTTAACAATGATTTAATTCTAGTTCATTGTTTAGACTAATTTAGCGCAAGAGTAACCAAAAAGAATGTTTGAAAATTTGAAATTAAAAATAAAGTAACAATGCGTAAATAAAAGTACTTGGAATAATCAATGGATTAAAGCCCAGGGTTAAAGCACTTCGAACAATCATACTATGTTATTGAGTTTCATTCGTCAATTTGCTTATCTTGGCTATTGATTCGTAGGGTTAATTGCATGATCATGGTTTTTCAACCTCCAATCTTTTACCTAATTTGGACATTACAACTACATCGTTGAGCGGAGATGTAATAATCTAATTAAGTTAATTAAAACTATCATCCTACGTTTGAATCAAGTAAGGCATCTAAGTACATCCCTGTCCTAGATGATAAGTTTAATTCTTTATTTTATAAAAGAATAAAATATCCAAACATTGTTTATTCCCATGTTCTATCTCCCCATTCCCTCTCTCGAGATAAAAAGGTCAATAATATATGTATTTTATGGGTGATCAATCCATAAAATAATTAAACCAGGAATAAATAAATAATCAACTATGATAAGCAAAATTAAACGAATTTAATCCAAAACAATAATACTCATGTTCTTGGCTTTAACCCCAAAAAAAGAGTTTTTATCCGATAATATTCATACTCACAATTCAAATAATTGAATAGATGATATGATAATCAAATACTAAATATAAATATTAAAACTGAAAAATAGAAGTGGCAGCCACCGAAATTAATTGTCTTTGTGTCCAGGTGTTGTCCCCGAAAAATTTCCCTTCAAGAATTGTCCAAGATATATATGTGTTGACCAGATGTAGTGTGTATATATATTATGCTATATTTCTAATCCCATAAGGAAGTGGGATTGAAAAGATTCCCTAGATTTTTGAACCGAGTGCCACTTTTGAATTAAAATAGGACAATGTCTTGTGTTGTATCGGCGCATTTAATTTGACTGTGCAATGTTACGCTCGCGTTGCGAGTTCTGAAAACAAGAATTTTGGGTCGCGAAGCGACTACTGCAAACGAGAACTAGAGGTCGCGACGCGAGCAAATCGCGAGAGCTCACTGGAAATTGCGTCATAAATTTTGGTTACGTGTTGACTGTTCCTCCTTTTTTTCATGCCTTTTGTAGTCTATTCTTAATGAATTTTTGGCCTTTAAATTAACAATATATCACAATATTCATCTCACAAAGCCTTCTACAATATTACACACCACAAGATAGAGATCAAAACAACACAATATTCTCCTACGACGAATCAAAACAAGAGCTAAGATAAGACAAATTCACACAATCTTCAACTTAATGTTTCGACTCTTGACTTAATCAAATTGAACTTTGCACATTACAAACAAGTTATTCCACTTATAATTACACATTTAAATCATTTGGAATAAATTAAACTCATTAGAATCCACCACCGAAACCAACTAGATACACACCTAGCTCAAGGTAGTAAAACTAATTTTCCGGGTTGAACTCTAAATGAATCAATTAAGCACAAACTTGTTTAAAAAATACTTTGAACATTGTAAATACGCACTTGGACAGTTAAATGCTTATTTATATCAATATGAACATGTTAAGCACATGAATTACTCTCAAAACAAGGCGAAATAAGCTAGAAAAATGATACCAAAGTGTATAAAACTACCTCAGATCATCACCCCACACTTAAATCCTTGTTCGTTCTCGAATGACTCTTTACTCTAAGCATAAAAATCTGAGGTGAAACTACACTTCTACTAAAATAAAGACACTCAAGCTAGTACTACAATGACCACACGAAATGCAAGTTTACAACACTAAGCATATTATGCACCGAAAGCTCAAAAATCCTACTCCAAAACATCCTAACCTCAAGAATTGACTCACCTAAGTGGCAAACTCATGCTTATCATTCAATCAAGGACATCATAAAAATCACCCACATTCATCAAACATGTGCCCTCACAACAAGAGAGCTACCGATAATCATTCACAATAATGCAATTGATATCATAATGGGTACAAAAATCAAATTACACTCACTCTCACAAAGAATTCACAAGCTACACACAATGAACCATAGGTTTGCCGTTAGTGTAATGCTTTACTAATAGTCGAATGTAAGATTTAGGATCAATTAAGACTTTTTTGGGTTGTAATATAGGCTAAGGAACGGGTAAAAACTATTTGGGAATAGTAACTAACCTCTCTAAGCGCTTTAATGCACTACATTATACATTGAGAACCAATATCCAACAACAAAATTACACTTTTTTCATCCACCCATCTCTTTTATTTTTGCCCCATCTCTTTTAAGCATTTTCACACACTCTTGGTGGACACATAGTTTACTACCATATGAATCAATTTTTCTCTTTTTTCACAGCCATAGCAATATTTTTAGCATAAATTACATCACTACCATCCACCACTACTTAATTATAAACACCAATAACTATCACCTTGGGGCATCAATTTCACCTTTTTCTTCTTCAATTTGTCAACTCCTTACTAAATAAAGTTTTCATTAAAGCACTTAGGAGCTTTTTGGATCAAATTAAGGTCTATCAAAGAAGGGATTATGCTACATATGAGGCTATCAAAGAAAAAGCTAAAGGATCAATGGGGTTTAACTAGGATTATCCACAAGGGCAGGACAATTAGAGGATAAAAACAAGGCTATCAAAGAAATGCCTAAATCATCTCCTAAACCCATATTCTTTATTTTGCTTGACACACACACCGGGCAAGTTCTAGACATCACATGTAACAAGGAATATACAAAATTCTCACATGCACATTGAACATACTCAATTCAATAGGATCAATATACACTCCCAACCAAATAATAACACAAATTCCAATTTAAACCAACAAATACAAGAGTCATAAAAATAATCCTAAGAGTTTCAAAAGTATCAATTCACACCAATCAACATGATTTTATAAACAAACCCACTTGCATCATGCAATAAAAAATAGCATTAACTCAAATATCTTTAAAAAATTTCAAATTGAGACAAAATTTGGGAATTTCCCTACCCCACACTTAAAAATCTACTTTGTCCCCAAAGTGCATTTAAAAGGTAGAAGATTGAAATACTCCCTTAGGCCTCTAGGTCTAGCTAGTAGCATCTTTACACATAAATGAGATCCATAGGACCCCATACTCAGTCTTTGCCTTGCTCCTTAGCTTCAAGTTTATAGTACTCATACTTTCCATTAACCCGTGACTCAACCAAAAATAAAAACTAAAAACTAAAGATAAAACCTACTTACCTTGGGTTTCCTTCCAAGAAGTGCCTAATTTCGTGTTGTGGCACGACCCATATCAACTCAACCATATTCCTTCACCCTTTTACTCCATTTTGGGAGCTATTTTTCATTCATTTCTGACCTCTTGAGTTTGCACTCCTAAGGTAAAATTCTCTCTCAACTTCAACCTTTATCATGTTGAGAAACAGTGGTTCCATCTTAGGCCACTCAATCAGGTAATCCAAAGAGGTCTTTGGTGGATTAAACACCCTACACTTTTTCCCTTCAATAACATTGCTCACACATAAATCTTTAATTTGAGAATTTACAATGGGTGTTTTGTAAACATCAAATATCACCTTTTCATCATCTACCCTTATTTTGAGCGTACCTTTTCTAACATCAATGAAGGCCCCTCTAGTTGCTAAGAATGGATGCCCCAAGATGATTGGTACCTATTCGTCTGCCTCAAAATGAAGAACAAAAAAGTCAGCAGGTATAATGAATTTACCAACCTTAATGAGGACATCCTCAATTATTCCATCCGGATGTGTAAACATCCCAATTGCCAGTTGCAACACCACGGTGGTCGGTTTTGGTTTTCCCAAGCCCAATGTTTTAAAAAGCGATAGTGGCATCAAATTTATGCTTGCCTCTAAGTCACTCAGTGCATGGACAACTTTACTCCCAATTTGAATAGGGACCTGATTTTTCAATTTCTTTGGGATTTTTTGTGTCATCACAGCACTACACTCTTCAGTGAATGCTATTGCTCCCACATCCTGCAATTTCACCATATTTGCAACCATAGCCCTCAAGTACTTTGCGTACTTAGGCATACTCTGCAAATCATCTAATAAAGGTAAGTTAATGTGCAGCTCTCTAAATGTATCAAAGAACTTTCTGAACATGGCATTCTTATTTTCTTTTATTTGCCTTTGAGGTAAAGGTAATAGTAGTGTCTTCTTCACTTTTGATTCAAAATTTTTTTCCTTCAAGTACTTAGAATTTCTTGAATTTTTAGCAACTCTTTCATTTACCCATTGGGTTACCACATCAATATCTACCTCCTTTATTGCCTTGAGAGGTTCTCCTTGAAGCTCTTTACCACTCCTCAAGGTGATTCCCATAATCTGCTTTGGATTTTCTATATCTTCTGGCAAACCACCTTGTTGTCTTATATTCAGTACCTGTGATAATTGACCCACTTGCAACTCTAAACTTCTTGTGTCTGCTTGCTGATTTTTCAATTCTGTCTGTTGACTTTTCATATCCACAAATAATTATTCTTGACCAGCTAAGAGTTGTTTCAACATCTCTTCCATGTTGCTCATTAACTGATTTGATTGGGTCTATGGCTATAGGGCCATAGAACTAATCAAAACTTCTTGTGGTAATTGATCCACTTGCAACTCTAAACTTCTTATGGCTGCTTGCTAATTTTTCTATTCTGTCTGTTGACTTTTCATATCCACAAACAATTATGCTTGACCAGCTAAGAGTTGTTTCAACATCTCTTCCATGTTGCTTGTTGTCTTGTATTCAGTACCTGTAATAATTGACCCACTTGCAACTATAAACTTCTTGTGGCCGCTTGCTAATTTTTCAATTTTGTCTGTTGATTTTTCATATCTATAAATAATTATGCTTGACCAGCTAAAAGTTATTTCAACATCTCTCCATATTGCTCGTTGACTGATTTGATTGGGTCTGTATCTATCGGGTGTTCCATGACTTATTTAGTGGCTGAGTTTGCCACTTCATGTTGTAGGTATTACCATAATTCGACCTTTGAGCATTACCTACATACATCACAAACTCCGAATTTAAAGCACACATGACCGCTGCATGACCACTATTTCTGCATACCTCACACCATCTTACAACTTATTGGACAACATTGACTGTGGATGCAGGTTTTGCTGCTCCCAACTTTATTCTACTGAAGGATATGTTGATCAAATTTTGTAAGGCAGAAACCTATGTTGATAAGGCTGTGAAATGGTCCACCTCTAATACACTCATAATTCTTTTTATGGCACTTTTAGAATCTGAATGCCACTCTGAATTTCCTTGTGCTATGCGGTTCAGTCATGTGTACAACTCATTATAAGTCAACTCCAGTGCCTGACCACCTGCAGTTAAATCTAGAAAAATCTTTGTGTTGTGATCAAGAGATTCTAAAAAGTATGATCAAGTACCTTATTAGACTGTTGGTGGTGTGGACATTCTCGAAGCAAATCCTTGAAGCATTCCAAGCATGATAAAGATTTTCATCAGGCTTCTATTTGAAGATCACTATCTCACTGCAAAGTCTCGCCTGATGGAAAGAATCTGATGAGGAATTCTTTGGCTAAGTCATCCTATGATGTAATTGAATTAGCCGGCTTCACATTCAACTACCTTTTAGCTTACCCAAAAGTGAATGGGGAAACAGTGTCAGCTTCACATAATTTGGATTCACTCCAATTGGAGTGAATGTATCAGTAAGCTCAATGAAGGTTTACAAATAGACTTGTGGATCCTCATGTGAAAGCCTTGCAAACTGTCCACTACTAATCAGAAGCTGCACCATAGTGTGTTTTAACTCGAAATCGCCCCAACTGCCGATCATTGACTTGGGGAAGTTATGTTTGTCGAAAGTGGGACTGCCATTCCCTAACTGTCCTTTGGGATGGTTGTTCTTTAGCTATTGGAGCAGTATTTTCTTGGTCTTCTTGGATTTGAGAAATTTTGGGGAGAAGGATTGCTTCTCTCCTGCGTTGGTGAAAGTCTTGCTCTGGTTCAGAGCTTGGTTTTACCAACTCCCATTTCCTTGCCAGCTTATCAACCTAAAAACTTGTTTCCTGCAATAACAAAACCAAGACCATGCGTAAAAACACCAAATAAACCTAAAAGTAAAACTAAAATAAACAATTGCCAAATAACAAGTCCCCGACAACGGTGCCAAAAACTTGACAGCACGCAAGCGCACATGCAAGTGTACGTGGTTTTATCAAGTAGTATAGTGGCCTAATTAAAGAGAAGTATCGATCCCATAAAGACTTGATTTAACATCGATTTAATTCTAGTTCATAGTTTAGCTTAATTTAGCGAAAGAGTAACCAAAAAGAATGTTTGGAAATTTGAAATTAAAAATAAAGTTACAATGCGTAAATAAAAGTACTTGAAACAATCAATGGATTAAAGCCCAGGGCTAAAGCACTTCAAACAATCATACTATATTATTGAATTTCATTCCTCAATTTGCTTATCTTGATTGTTGATTCATAGAGTTAATTGCATGGTCACGGTTTCCCAACCTCTAATCTTTTACCTAATTTAGACATTACAACTACATTATTAAGCGGGGATGTAATAATCCAATTAAGTTAATTAAAGCTATCATCCTGCGTTTGAATCAAGTAAGGCATCTAAGTACAACCTTGTCCTAGATACTAAGTTTAATTCTTTATTTTATGAAAGAATAAAAATTCAAACGTCGTTTATTCCTATGTTCTATCTCCCTATTCCCTATCTCAAGATAAAAATATCGATAATATATGTATATATGGGGGATCAATCCATAAAATAATTAAAACAAAAACAAACAAACAACCAAATATAATATGCAAAATTAAACAAATTTAATCCAAAATAATAGTTTCATGTTCTTGTCTGTAACCCTGGAAAGAGGGATCTTAGCCAATAATATTCATACTCACAATCCAAATAATTGAATAGATGATATGATAATTAAAGACTAAACAAAAATATTAAAACCTAAAAATAGAAGTGGCAGCCACCGAAATTAATTATCTCCGTGTCTAGGTGCTCTCCCATAAATTTACCTTCAAGAATTGTCCAATATATATGTTGACCATATGTAGTGTGTATATATATTATTCTATATTTCTAATCCCAAAAGGAAGTGGGATTGAAAAGATTCCCTAGCTCTTGAACTGCGTGCCACTCTTGAATTAAAATAGGACAATGTTCTGTGTTGTGTCGACGCATTTAATTTGACTGTGAAATGTGACCCTCGCATTGAGAGTTATAAAAACAAGTATTTTAGGTTGCAATGTGACTACTTCAAATGAGAACTGGAGGTCGCGATGCGAGCAAAGCGCGAGAGATCACTAGAAATTGCGTCTAAAATTTTGGTTAAGTGTTGACTGTCCCTTCTTTTTTCCATGTCTTTTGTAGTGTATTTTCAATGAAATTTTTGGCCTTTAAATAAAAAATATATCATCATATTCATATCACAAAGCCTCCTACAATATTACACACCACAAATTAGAGATTAAAACAACACAATATTCTCAACGACAAATCAAAATAAGAGCTAAAGATAAAAGCAAATTCGCACAATCTTCAACTTAATGTTCCGACTCTTGACTTAATCAAATTGAACTTTGCACATTACAAACAAGTTACTCCACTTATAATTACACATTTAATTCATTTGAAACAAATTAAACACATTAGAATCTATTGAAACCAACTAGATACACACCTAGCTTAAGCTAGTAAAACTAGTTTTTTGGGTTGAACTTCAAATGACTCAATTAAGCAAAAACTTATTTGTAAAGCACTTTGAACATTGTAAATACGTACTTGGACACTTAAATGATTATTTATATCAATTTGAACATGTTAATCACATGAATTGCTCTAAAAAGGTAGAATAAGATAGAATAATGATATCGAACTGTATAAAACCACCTCAGATCAAGGTTGTTCTAGATCAGTGGGTGTAGTACCTTAAAGTATTCCAAGATCCTATTTTGGTTGTGGCTATATTAATTATTGGTATAGAGAGTTCCCCAAGCTTGAGTTGATTGTTTAGACAGGATCAATATATGTTCCTCACTAGTCTAGAACTTCTTAGGTATGTTATGATTGCGGAGAGGATAAATATTTTACTAGGGAGTGTCCTCGATGTCAATTGGTTATCCTATTAGGGTCAGCTCCTATTTCTTACTAGGTTTGGACTTCAGGGATTTTTTACGACTATAGAGAGATCGGACATTGGTCTAGAGAGTGTCCCTGACGTAAGATTATTATCCATTTGGATCATCCTAATATGTCTCATAGGGAAGTGGTGCCTTTAATTAGAGGTAGTGCACTTAATGCCTCAGTTGGTGATTCAGATGCTCATTTAGATTTTTGACCTACTCAGATTCATATTTTTTCGGACACATTAGGCTTATGAATTTAGATTTCCATCATGATGGGTGTACCTTTAATTTTATGCCTTTACCTTTTCATGTGATTGAATTGGGGTTTTCGTACTCATCAGTGATTATATTCCTTGGTGGAGAGTTCATGATTTTATGTCTACCTCTTAGATGATTTCTTTAAGTTATGGATAAAGTGAATCAATATTGATATTTTTTTAGGGGTGTAGCATTGGGGTTCGAGTCCTATTTACTGTGGCATATTGGCCTTTTTAGGGCCTTAGAGTGGTACTTGTCATTGATTTTCATTTTTGGTATCACCTACACTTTATGCTGGTATTTTTATTGCTTTTGTTATTATTGTCATTATTTTGACATTGATTGATCCTTACTTGATAGATGACTAGACATACATAATATAGTTAGAATTTTATTCCTCGTAATTCTTGTTCGTTGGCCTAGGTTTTATCTCTTGTAGCAAGGTGTGGTTAGTCATTTTTTCCTTTTTGTTGGTGAGGTTATATCAGTTGTTGAGTGGGATATTAAAGTGAAGGTAGGTTGGCCTTCATAGTTCTTTTATGGTTTTAAAGTTGGTGATTTCGTTATATTGCTGGTTTTTAAGTTCGAGATTCTAGAACTTACTTTCTATTGTTGAGGCCTTAGCATTTTCTCTCCTTCTCTATAGAATGTTTATAAGGTTGATAAATTTAAGACTAGCTATTCCTATTTGGTTGGTTTATAGCCCAAAAATAGTTTTGATATTGATATCAAACGATCTTATGTTTGTCTTTCTGGTGGTTGTGTTCATTTTTCTGATGGAAGTTTTGATCTTGGTATCGGTATAGAGTTGAATAGTCCATTCTCTTCGTAATGTGGTTATTAGACCAGTTGAGTTAAGGGTTGTAGAAATGGGTGATCCTTTTTTATAGTTGCTTCTTAAGTTGGACAATCGATACTTCTTTATCTTGATTTGTCTAGTTTATATTTTGGTAGTGGCCTTGAACTTGGCATTTATGTTGAGATTGGTACTTTATTTTTTGTGATGTCATTTATGGTTTAATTTTGTTAAGGTTGTTTTGCATGAGTGGATTCAGGAAATCCATATTTCGATATTTGTTTGGCCTAATATGACTTCGGGGAGTGCTTCTTCTTAGTGATATGTTTCTATGGGTCTTCATTGCTTTAGATGAAGCATTGGATTGATCAATTTTTTAGTAAGGTTGCATTTTCTTGAGTTGCTAGAGTTTTAGTTATCACTAGTACCGTTTGCAACCTTGGTAAATTCTTGGTTATGTGTTGATGCAATATGCCTTTAGCAGATATAGAGCTAACTGCTTGTGTCTTCAAATAGTGTTTTCCCTAGTTGTAGTTATGTTCTTTGCCAATAATTCAGTTTCAGTTCCTGTATTGGGGGATATGCATAATTTATGATAGTAAACTTGATTTAGTTATAAGGCCTCATTTTAGACTTGTTGGCTCAAGTTTTGGCATTTGACTATTGTGAATGACAACTTAGAAGTTGTGCTAGAACTTAGAGCTTGGATGCTTAGCTATCAACGGGATTGGTTTGGATAGTCGAGATCAAATGGTTCAATATTGGTGTTGAAATTTTAGCTATGAGTAGTAGAACTAGGTTACAGCCTTCGTTTCAAGTTTGACTTAGTAAGGATTTCATCTATAGGCTGGCTAAGCCTAATCTTTATCTACCTATTCAATCTCTTTTAGTTCAGATGGATTATGGTTGATAAATGTTTAGATGATATCCCATTGGCATATTCTGATGGTTTCTTCTACTTTTAACCTTGATTTTTAGTCTTCATCAAAAATTTTTAATATCTAGTCAGGAAAAATATGTACTCAAATTGGATTTAGCATGGTGTCATCCCAAGTTAGCGGGACACCCTAGGAAGGGTCGTTCAGTTTTGAGTGTTCGTACTTCAGACTCTTGACTATTAGTTTCAAGGGTCATCCAGACTAATTGTATCCTTGATAGAAGATCATAGTTTTTGACCATCTCTATTTTGGTGTCCAAGTAGCACTTTGTGGGATTATTCTTATGCTTGCCATTATGGATCTTCAGCGGATCGACTCTAAACTTTTAAGGATAGTGTGATGTGTTTGCACGTATAGGGATTGAATGACATCTTTCTTAGTTCGAAGTAGATAGAGGGCTTGGAAGACAAAGGATTATATTTAGTAATAAAGTTGGTTGCAAGATTTATTACTTGGTTTCCTTTATCTCGAATGAGTTTCTATTATTGTTCTTATTTTAGGGTGATATCAGTGTACTGCAGTTTTGATTTGTGTGCATTAGCCATTCTCAATTTAGTTGGAGGCTAGATGGTCATTGAGGTTGAGTTTTGGCTATTTGAAATGTGAAGTAAGAAACTTGGTTGAAAAAGGGATACCTATAGCAAAATACCTTAGAAACTTTGTTTCGTCTTAGAGGTTACCTGGGTAGTTTTGCTTGAAGTATGCAGGCCCAGTACTTTGTCCCTTTGAGCTTTCTTGCTCTTCCTATCTATTGACTTTTGCATATGAAAGTCCTTGTAATAATAGATATTGTAATGCCTTCGGTTATTTTCTCAATTTTCATGCATTTTTGGCATTTTGAGTCTTCCATAGTGGCTATAGGCCATTTATGACTTGCTGGAACTGTCTGCTCAATTATTGGGCTAATCTTTTGGATTTAAGGCTCACTTTCTTATTTTGGAGCTATCTTTGTTAAGGAATTGGTCTCAGACCAAAATTCCTAATAAATGACCTTGGCTAAGAATTATACCAGCGCCATCAGCTTTGAAACATTGATTTCAGGCTAGGAGAACCCTTGGTTTAGGTTCCAAAGCTTCCGAACTCATTTTGGGCTATTGGGTGGATTATATGAAAAATAAAACTATAAGTATGGGCCACATGTTTAGTCAAAATGATCTTGGATAAAAGTTTTGATGGTTCCACTAAGTCCAAAATATCAAAATTGGTATGGTATCATAATTTATTTGCATACACATTGGTCCGAATGAATCCCTAACACCTAGTCGGAGTTCATTTAGACTTAGCCAAAATTCTGGTGTCTAATATATGGTTTTACCATTTTAGTGGTCAAAGAACCAGTTAAGTAGAAGTCACTTTAGCGACCCTGAGCCACTTTAGTGACCTTGGCTATTTGGCTAAGCTTTGCTTTAGTGTTTAAGGTCTACTTAAGTGGACATCACTTTAGCAGCCAGGAGACAACTAGTGATCCTCGCCTCTTCTTTCCTAGATGCTTTAGCAATCAAAGAGCCGATTTAGCGTCAGTGAGCCGCTAAAGCAGTTGTCGATTAAATGATCAAGTGACCAATTTAGCAGCATTGGGATGTTAAATACCCTTTCTTCACCCAATTTTATCCTTATTTTCTTAACCATCTTTTTGCTTTTTGAGATCTTAGAGTGTGTAAAATGCAGGAAATCATCCATCAAAGCTAAGGTAAGTGAAACACCCTAGTTTCTGGACCTTAGAAAATTTCCTGTAATTCTGGTTTCTGGACCCAATACGAATCATGGGTACGAGACATATGTTGGGGTACGAATGGTATGGTCTAGTCATATGCTGACCAATATAGGTTGGTGGGATGGATTTTGGTCACTGGAATGGGTACGACTTGAATGGTATGAGTCGTATGGTTGGATACAAATTGTTTAGTTTGGGTTTTGCTTATCTTAAAGTTAGAATCGGTAACTTAAGTTGGATTTGAGTTTGAGTACCTCAACATGAGCCATAAGGCAGGGTATGAGTCGTACCCAGCACTTGTATAGTGGTCAGTATTCAAACCTCCTGGATTTTATTTTGTCAGGGGTATGGTTTATGGGTACTAGTCTTACACTTGAATATGACTTGGGTTTAGGTGTGTCATACCTTGGATAGTGTTGGGTCCAAGAAGGAAAGCCTAAGGTACGAGAGGTGGGTACCACTCGTACAGGTTGGGTACGACTCGTAAAGGTCAGTTGTACCCTATGATAGGAATTTAATGCAGTTTAAGTGAGAGGAATCTGGACATTTCCCCACTTATCCTAATAAGGTCCCACAACTTATATTGCACTTGGGAGGTTATTTTCCCTATTATTCTATTCTTAAACACTTGGAAACACTTTTAAATCTTCTCTAGAGTTCTTGGGCAAAGGAAGCTAGGGTTTCATCCTATAGAGTAAATTGGGGCTTGTCTTGGTGATTTCTGTCCATCTTCATCTTAGTTTAAGGCATGTTCTCTTCCCCCATTGTTAGTTCAAAATAAATACATGGTTTTATGCAATGTTTTCAAGGTTTGAATATTGTATGATTTTGGGTTTTCAAATATGAATTAGGGTTTTTGGTTATAAATGCTTGGTTATGGTTTTTCCATGTTTTAATTATGCTTTTTATATGCATTAATGGTGGTTTTGGATAATTGGTTGCATGGTAATGATTATTTGGTAATGAACTTTGATTTTAGAAATATTATGCCCTCAATGTGTTTGATAAAATGCCTATAACAATTTTTTCACTATAATATTGGTTTTCAATGGAACTTATGCATGGTTTAAACTTGGTAATGAAACCCTAAATGATATGAATGGTTTTAAATGGATTAGAAAGGCCTTGATGGTCATGGTTTTGATTAATTGGAAATCATAGGGGGTACAGGGGAATCCCCTAAGGTTTGGCTAAGGATAATACTTGCAAGTTATTGTTGGTATGACCATACCACTACTAATAGCCTTGGTTTATAATAATGGAATAATGGTTTGGTTGGGAAATGGTTTTAATTGGGATTAAAGGAGGAAGGTGTAGCAAAACCATGGAAGGTAGATGTCCCGAGGGGATCTAAATTGGAAACTCATATTTGCTTATGTGAGGTTTGGTCTTAGTGATTGTGTGCATGATGTCATGCTATATATTTGGGGAATGTACTAGTCATCCCAGGTTTTCTTCCCTGGTCGTGCGGCTTCACTCACTGGGGCCCTTTCAGCAG
The DNA here is from genome assembly GCF_002878395.1 of Capsicum annuum. Classification (NCBI taxonomy): domain Eukaryota; kingdom Viridiplantae; phylum Streptophyta; class Magnoliopsida; order Solanales; family Solanaceae; genus Capsicum; species Capsicum annuum. Next base: position 76,403,906 of record NC_061111.1, read on the forward strand.
GGGGAGCTAAACCCATATAGCCCGTGGGTGGTTTAGGATGACAAAGCTACACAACTCAGGAAAAGTTTTTAATGGTGCTAAACTCGTTCCTCTTTCCCGACATGGTTATATATGTGTGTGTGTGTGCGTGCATATGGTTATGTGCATATGGATGGTTTTTACTTGGTTTTATAAATAGCATTATTTTATCCTTATACTGAGTTCATGCTAGCATTCACCCATTAACCCATCTTCGGGCGCTGTATCCCAACGCGATATAGGAACCAACCATTCCACTCTTTCTGATTTGCGATTTGAACTTCAGGGTCAGATTTTGGATTGAGATGGTGAGCTTCCATCTATTTGGAAGGCTCCATTTCATTGATGTTATTTCATACTTTGACTTATTTATGGATATTGGTTTTGGCTATGGTTGGGGGCATGTCCCAATCGGATTTTTGTATTCTTTTGGTTGGAGGCTGTATTGGTACTACTATGGATTGGTATGGGAGGGATTGGTATTGATTTCAGCCTTAATATTGGCATTGGTATTTGTAACACCCCAAGTCTGGTACCCCAGATGCTACACGATGCTTATAATCCCGAAGAACCACAAGCTAACCTTTGATTGATATCTGTAACTAAGCACTGAATAATACACTATTAAAATACAGAAATCTAACGGAAAACTTGCCATAAGGTTCAAACATCTGAAATATAACTGAAAACTGAATACTAATACAACTGTCTGAACATCTAGTCTGCAAAACTCTAGTCTAAAAGCCTCTAACGGTCTGAATAAGAAGTTGAATGGGACAATCCCCCAACTAACTCCATCTACTAAAAATATTGAATCTAATACAATAAAGTGAAAGAAGAACCACCCCTGAATGATGTGGACTCACTGCTATCTACTGCTGCTGGATTTTGTCTGGACTGCTAAGGGTGCTCAGGAGCTCGTGCTTCTAAACCTATGGTATAAAACACCATAGTACAGGAAAGTATACGTTAGTACGTGAGAATGTACTGGTATGCTAGATGAGGTAAGGCTAAATACAAAGACTCATATGTATGAACTATAAATGACTAAATAACATGAGTATACTGAATGAAGAATTGCATGTATAAATGCATAAACTATAACTGAAATCGTAGTAATACTGAATACTGAGTTCAACTAACTGGATTACTTATAACTGGGCTTACTGATGCTGAATTCTAAATACTAATTTACTGATATTTAAGTTTACTAACACTGGGATACTGAATAACTGAGTCTACTGATTTTGATCTCAGATTTTTTCTAATACTGATTGACTGTATTTGAGATCAGTCCTATCTAGCGGGTGTCTCTGAATTGACTGATATTGATTCTGATTGATTGAACTTGAGATCAGTCCTATCTAGCAGGTGATCTCTGAATCTTTGGATGATGAAAATAATTGACTAATTTGAGATCATTCCTATCTGGCAGGTGATCTCTAAATTCTATGGAACTATCTAAGTTCTTTACTGAGCTGAGTGACTGTATCTAATAGTCCTGATTTCTGTAATACTGCACTGAGTTCTATTACTGAGACTGAATCTAAAACTAAGACTGTGGGAAAGTAATTATCTAACCGATATGCCCCGATTCTAAACTAGTGGGGTCCAACCTGTAACCCCAGCTGGAAGGGTGTCAGTACCATGCCACGGGTAAAGATAACTGCTATGGAGTCAGTCCTAATCTGGCGGGTGACTCTTGAGATCAGTCCTGTACTAGTACGTGATCCCTGGGTATTCAGTCCTATCTAACGGGTGATATCTCATGCCTACGCTAGCTACATAGTTCTAGAACTTAGGGATTGCTTCTAGGGATCTCAGTCTGATCTAGCGGGTGAACCCCCATCCCTAGGCTCGCTCGGTGCTAAATCCTACTCTCAATTGAAAGACACTGAACTAATTTCCTAGTTCATACTAGGCTTGACTGAACTGTTACTGATCTTACTGATTAACTAAACTGAATTGATCTCACTGAGTTCCGTTGACTGACGGAATTCTACTAAATTTTGTTATCTGACTGAGTGCTACTGAGTTTTTGGACTGAATACTTGAATACTACCGAGGTCTGAACTGAATACTGAACTAGGAAAGAATGATACTAAGATTACGGAGTCTCTCTAAGTTTTGTAACTAACTGAGTTCTACTGATCGTGGCACGACTGAGATTATCTTAAAAACTGACACTGGCAATAGACAACAATCAGCTAAATTGTTGGGTATTAAATACCCCAAGGACTCGATAACATAAATAAATAAGGCATAACCATTCTTGAATAGCATAACAATAGTCTATCATTCTCAATATAATAAAGAAAGTATCTCTTCAAGCCCTTAGAAGTCTTAAACATGTAAACGTATAGGGATGCATACCAATGTCTTATAATTTATTCATTAAGGAATGCACGTAAATCGGAGTGCATGCAATATACCATAATTCATTCACTATGGCCTTTCAACAAACACTTGGCATGCATTAACTTATACATAATTAGGGATTTTATGCTATCAAGCTATAATGACTCTATTTCCTTCACATAAGCATTTTATCAAACATATAGGGAGCATACTTTGGTTATACAACAATCAATACATCCAATTAACATGGCTACATCAATAAACTTGCAACTTAAAGGGGTTTATCCTGAACATTATGCAAATCATCATATGCTAGGACTAAATCATGAAACTTGTAATCTAGAACATGAATTACAACTCAACAATATCATAAACATGAACTTCAACTCATATAAATCATGAAAAATCATAAATATTCAATCTTTATAATTTGAAAAAGGTTCTTGAACTTCTTAGGAGGAAGTGACCCAAGAATCAACATCTAACATACCTTAGTTCTTGATTTTAGAAAGATTGTTGGAGAGACTCTTGAATTTGGATCTTCAATTGGAAAACCCTAACATGGGCTTGAGAGAAATTGAGAGGAGAGTATATTTTGAGGAAAAATAGGGCTAAATCTCATGTTATAGGGTTATATAGGGGTGAAAAATTGACCCAAATACCCCTATGGACGCAGATTTTAAAAATCTAAAAATTGAGCACCGACGCGGTTGTCGACCCGGTGCGTCAATGCCATCAACGCAATACTCGATGCGTCATGCCATGATCGCACCAAGCCTCAGTACTTTTGACTTGGCAATCCTGCACAATATTAACCAATGTGATAGGCGATGCGGCGCGCCTGGATTATGGTTGTCCATTATTTTGGGATACCAAATATAGTCTAAATGCGGTCTGAAAAATCCAAAACTCATTCGGGAATACCTACTGACTTAGCTGATCATGAATCATCTTAAAGATCGACATTTAAGGGTCGTATAGGTTGAGAAATAATATTGACAACTTATGAAGGATAAAGGGATTCTAAGTGTAAACACTTAGCTGAAGTTTCAAAGTCTGGGACCTCTTTTTAAGCTTTAACGGACTGAGTAAAGCTTGGAATTTTGCATGGTCTTACAACATCTCCACCTTGGGAATATTTGTCCTCGAATGTGATTTACTAGACCAAAAATACGGATAGAATGAACTTACTTACTGGACATGAACATCAGAAACATGACTATATGACTGGAACTACTGATATACTAAAATTTCATACTGAACATACATATCTAATACATGGATACTTGATTGAGGTATTATCATGAAAGCATGACTGAAATTACTGATAAGCTGAGCTTCTTCTACTAAACATGCATATCTAATGCATGAATATTTGACTGAGCCGACTCTCGAATGCATGACTGAATATGCAATGATAACTGATACTGACTTTGTAAGAAGCATCTGAACATACAACCGAATAGGCTTAAGTACATGAAAGCATACGAGAATTATGGAGTATATCCACCTTGGGACACTATGTCCCTCTAAGAATGCTTACTTTACTGAGATACTAGAAAAACTGAGGTGATGCACAAGGCACCTACGAACTGGATCATAACTAAACATCTAGGATCTGAAACTAATGCATGATACATAAACTGAGCTGATCTTGAAACTACTGGGACTTTTTATCTTGGAATAGTTTCATTCCTGAGATTTCTAATAGTATGACTAAATGGAAAGATGGGAAACAAACTATACGAATCTGACTGCCTGATTATTAAATTGAATTTCTGGCTTTACTAACTAAATCATGCTAAAAACTTAAGATCAAATGGGAGAAAAGTATATTACAATGCATATCATGAAAATAAAGGACTTATAATGTACCCGAATCTATGTTAGGAGAAATTCCCTAACCATGGCAAGTCTGGAGTGCATAAAATCTGTTCTGACGCTGACCACTAGTGGTACTGGAAGTGGATCTCTGTTGACGCAAATATTTACCCCTCTGAGCCCAAACTCTATACTCTAACAACTTGTGGCCTGGCTTACCACAACCAAAATATACCTCGATGCTTGCTCTACATACACCTAGGTGGTTCTTACCATATTCTTCATAAAGCAGATGGTACACTCACTTCTCACTCTACCCTTGGATTTAGAGCCTGGTGTCCCATCAATATTTCCATTCCTGAACTTTGGTACTGGTGCACTAGTTGAGGATGGAGATAGGACTGAAAACTTCTAACTATGGTGAGAACGATTACCACCCTGTGACCCTGGCTAAGAAAAACTAAAACTACCTGTTCTGGCCTTCTTATTCACTCTCTCTCTCTTCTTAGTTTTTTATATCTAAATCTACTTAGCGTGCATTATTAGTCTAGAAAGATCCATGTCTCTATTGAGCATAGCAGTCTTAAACTCCTTAGCCACCAACCCGGACACACCGGTCACAAACTTACTCATGCTAGATCTAGGTTCAGCCATCTGCTTGGGAATATCTTAGACAATTGATTGGACTTGAGGAAATACTCCTTTACTGACATAGAGCCTTGACTTAGGTTTATGAACTCTTCTACCTTAGCTTTCCTCATCTCAAGTGGGAAAAACTTATCTAAGAACGTATCCTGAAATATCTGCCAAGTCATGGGAGCTGCATCCCCCCCTCTACTCTTCTTCCACATCACTACCCAATCATGAGCAACATCCTTCAACCTATAGGATGCCAATTCTACATTCTCCTCTTCAAGGACATGCATAATTTGGGTGATCTTCTTTCCCTCCTTAAGATAAGGTTGTAGGTCCTCGCCTGCTATTAACCTAAAGAATTCTGGTGGATTCATTCTAATGAAATTTTTAATCCTGGCTATAGCTAAATCCCTATCTTACTGAGGTTGGGTTGAAACCTGATGGTTACCCTGAACACTAGTTGTCACAGCTTGGGCTAGCACCTGAAAAACTACCCAAAACTCTACATGTAACACATTCTCATTCGAAGGATCTATGGGCTGAGGTGGCTGGTTATTATTTGTACGGGCATTATCTTTGTGAGAAGGCATATTCTATAAATAAAAGAAAAAATGGATTAGACTGAGAGTCTTAACTTGAGCTCATGCTCACTCGCACTACATGAATATTGAAAGAAGGGAAACTGTTCCTAAAACATCTTATAGCCTCTTGTACATAAATGTAGAACGCAACACACCTATGTACAAGACTCTATTAGATGCATATTTTGGACTTCCTAGGATACTGTTGAACCTTAGGCTCTGATATAAAGTTTGTAATGCCCCGATTCTGGTACCCCGGACACTACATGATGCTTATAATCCCGAAAGACCACAACAAACCCTTGACTAATATCTGTAATTGAGCACTGAATAATACACTATAAAAATGTAGAAAACTGATAGGAAACTTTCCATAAGGTTCAAATATTTGAAATACAACTAAAAACTGAATAATAATTCAACTGTCTGAATATAGAGTCTGCAAAAAACTCTAGTCTGAAAGCCTCTAACAGTCTGAATAAGGAGTTGAATGGTATAATATCCCAACTAAATCCATCTATTAAAAATACTAAATCTAATACAATAAAGTAAAATAGGAACCATCCCCGAATGATGAGGACTAACTACTATCTACTACTGCTGACTGAATCTGGACTATTAAGGGTGCTCTAGAGCTCGTACTTCTGAACCTATGGTAGAAAATACCATAGAAAAGGAAAGTTTGCGTCAGTACGTGAGAATGTACTGGTATGCTAGATGAGGAAAGGCTAAATGCAAAAGCTCATATGCATGAACTATAGATAACTGAATAACATGAGTATACTGAATGAGGAATTGCATGCATGAATACATAAACTATAAATAAAATCGTAGTAACACTGAATACTGAGTTTAACTAACTGGATTACTCATAACTGGGTTTACTGATGCTGAATTCTAAATACTAATTTACTGATATTTGAGTTTACTAACACTGGGATACTGAATAACTGAGTCTACTGATATTGATCTCAGAGTTTTTCTAATACTAATTGACTGTATCTGAGATTAGTCCTATCTAGGGGTGATCTCTGTATCAACTCATACTAATTCTGATTGATTGAACCTAAGATCAATCCTATCTAGGGGTGATCTTTGAATCTCTGGATGATGAAAATGATTAACTATATTTGAGACCAGTCCTATCTAGTGGGGATCTTTAAATTCTATGGAACTATCTAAGTTCGTTACTAAGCTTAGTGACTATATCTAATAGTCCTAATTTTTATAATACTGCACCGAATTCTATTACTGAGACTGAATTTGAAATTAAGAATGTGGGAAATAATTATCTAACCGACATGCCCCAAATCTGAACTAGTGGAGTCAAACCTATAACTCCAGCTAGAAGGGTGTCAGTACCATTCCACGGGTAGAGACAACTGCTTTAGAGTCAGTCCTAATCTAGCGGGTGACTCCTGAGACCTGTCCTTTACTAGCAAGTGATCCCCGAGTATGTTAGTCCTCTCTATCGGGTGATATCTCATGCCTATACTGGCTATGTATTTCTAGAACTTAGGAATTACTTCTAGGGATCTCAGTCCTATATAGCGGGTGAGCCCCTATCCCAAAGCTCACTCAGTGTTGAATCCTACTCCCAACTAAAAGACGCTGAAGTAATTTCCTAGTTCATAATAGGCTTGACTAATTTTTAATGATCGTACTGATTAACTAAACTGAACTAATCTCACTAAGTTTCGTTGATTGATGGAATACTACTAAATTCTATTATCTGACTGAATGCTACTGATTTTCTGGACTGAATACTTGAATACTACTAAGGTACGAACTGAATACTGAACTGGAATAGACTGATACTGAGATTACTGAGTCTCTCTAAGTTCTGTAACTAACTGAGTTCTACTGATCGTGGCACGACTGAGATTATCTTGAAAACTAACACTGGCTCTAGACAACAATCAGCTAAATTGTTGGGTATTAAATACCCTAAGGACTCAATAACATAAATAAATAAGGAATTACCATTCTTGAATAACATAACAATAGTCTATCATTCACAATAAAATCAAAAAGACATCTCTTCAAGAAGTTGGAAATCTTAAACATGTAAATATATAGGGATGCATGAGAGTGCGAAATCGGTTCCCCGTACGACACACACAACTATTAACAAGCAAAAATCTAAATATTAAGTCAGTAAAACTTTTAAATACCACTTCTTCCCATCGCATCCATTTTCAGGGGCGTGCCTGGATCGTGTTGGTCCACTATTTTGGGACACCATACATGGTCTAAATACAGTTCGAAAAAATCTAAAAAATCATTCGAGAACACCTACTGACATAGCTGATCATGAATCAACTTAAAGATCGATATTTAAGGGTCGTATGGGTCAAAAAATAAGATTGCCAATTTATGAAGGCTAAAAAGATTCTAAGTGTAAACACTTAGCTGAAGTTTCTAAGTTTGGACCTCTTTTTAAGCTTTAATGATCTGAGTAAAGCTTGGAATTTTGTGGGGTCTTATAGTATTAGGACTGATATCATTAGACATAATTTCTCACTGTTCCATCATATTTCAGTTTGGGATTAATCATATTATATTTTGGATCTCATTTGGCTATGGCTTGGTTTATGGCCTTTGGTTCGATATTGGTTTGACTTGGTGGTTAGGTTGGGTAACAGAGGGTGGTCCCCAGTCCTAGTTAGACTTAGGATGCCTATTATGATAAGGCCCCTTATCAGATCATGTCAAATTGATATTAGAGCTTTAGGTTCATGGTTAATTAGGAGTCCACAAAGCCATGTCTGGTAGTGTCTCTTTTAGGGGTGTGTAGTGCACCACACTTATAAGAGAGAGGCTACAAGACATTTAGGAATGTTTCACTTTCTTGGTATTTTATTTTCAAGCTTAGAGTCTAAGTCTTAGAATTCTTCTCTAATCTTTGGAATTCTTTTTTGGAGGTAGCGATATGGACTGCGTACATTTTACCCTCCCCAGACCCCACTTTATGGGATTACACTAGGTTTGTTATTGTTGTTGTTGTTATAGATCATGCCTCGATAATCTGGAACTCAAGGAAATTATTTAGTCCCATCTGGGGACAATGTTGATGGGGTATGTCCTATGTATGGAGTTCGTCTTTAATTTCAGGGTCCTATCCCCGATAGTTCTGGAGTTTCTCTGGTTGCTACTAGTCTTCCTTAGGGTAAGGTGACTAATGCAGAATTTCACCAGTCTATTCATACTATTGCTCAGTTGGTTGCGGCTAAGGCTGAGCGGGATATATCTGGTGGGTTTTCTGCTGAGGCCACAAGGGTTGGTCAATTTATCAAACTAAATTCTCCTACTTTTACTGGTGTGAAGGTAGAGGAGGATCCTTAAGGTTTCTTGGATAAAATAGAGAAGATATTCAAGGTGATGCAAGCTACTAATATGGAAGGTGTAAACTTTATAGCTTATTAGCTCAATAATGGTATGTACTAGTGGTACGAAGAGTGGGATAGGGATAGAGGTTATGTGAAAGAGTCATCCTTATGGGATGCTTTTTCTGGTGCTTTTTTAGATCATTTGTTTCCTCAAGATTTGAGGGAAGCGAAGATGGAGGAGTTTGTAAATTTTAAGCAAGAGAGAATATTTGTCAATGAATATTCCTTGAAATTTCACCAGCTGTCAAGGTATACTCCCAATTTGGTGGCTGATATGAGGGCGAGAATGAGAAAGTTCACTTCTGGACTATCTAGGGATTTGGTCTAGGAAAGCAAGACTGCTTTGCTAATTAAAGATATGGACATTTCTAGGTTGACTATTCACATACAACAGATGAAGGATGAGAAGAGAAAATAGGCAGAGTTTGGAGATGGCCAGGGTAAGAGAAATTTGTTTTTATATCGGGGAGGTGCTCCATTACAGGGTGTTCAGGATGGAGACAAATAGATGAAGAAAAAGTAGGGGAGTTTTGGTTTCTTCTATACTGCTAGTGCTCTTTACCCGAGGCAGTTGGGTGAGAGGCATCAGTAAGGTGGTGATTGTTTCTGGGCATAGGGTGCCCAATCTCGGGCGAGTGGGTTCTAGTCAGTTTTTTCATGCCTTCTTTGTCGGTTCTATGGTCATCTTCATTGGGGTTATTGTGACAAAGGAAGGGACACGTGTTTTAAATATGGCTAGCCAGGATATATGCTCAAGAATTATCTGGTCAGTGAGGGAGCTTCGAGAGAGGTCAAAGCTCCGGTTGCTTCATTTTCTTATTCTACACCTACTAGTATGTATTCGATGTCTGCTCCTGACTATGGTACCGACACTGGCCGGAATGGTTGTATGCTCTTGCATCTTGGTAGGAATCTGAGGCATCACTCAATATCATTACTGGTATGTTATAACTCTTTTCTCATAAAGTGTATTTTCTTCTTGATTTGGGGTCCATTCTTTCTTATGTGACTGTATTTGTGGTTGTATGTATTGGTTTTGATCTTGAGGTTGTTTCAAATCCTTTTTCTATTTCTACTCTGGTAGGTGACTCGGTTATTGCTGAGAGAGTCTATAGGGGTGTGTGGTATTTGTTGGTGGTAGGTAGACTTTGGTGGATTTTTTTGAACTTGATATGGTGGATTTTGATGTTATTCTGGGAATGTATTGGTTACACTCTTGTTACACGTCCTTGGATTGCCAGACTCATAAGGTTGTTTTTAGGTTCCTTGGTGAACTGGTTACAGAATGGGAGGGTGGTTCCCTAGCTCCTAAGAGATGATTTATTTCTTATCTTAGATCTCGGAGGTTAATCTCCAAAGGTTGTCTTTATCGCTTGGTCTGGGTTAAATATTCCTACTCAGAAGGTCCTTCTTTACAGTCAGTTTTGGTGGTAAATGAGTTTCCTGAGGTCTTTTCGGATGATCTTCCTGGTACTCCTCTGGGTAGGGAAATTGAATTTGGTATTTATTGGTTTTTGGACACTCGTCCAATGTCTATTCATCCTTATAGAATAACCCCGACTGAGTTGAGGGAACTCAAGGAGAAACTTAAGGATCTTCTGGATAAAGTGTTTATTTGTCCTAGTGTATCCCCGTAGGGTGAACCAATTTTGTTCATGCATAAGAAGGATGGTTCTCTTTAAATGTACATTGACTATCGATAGTTGAATAAGGTAACGATCAAGAACAAGTATCCTCTTCCAAGGATAAATGACTTGTCTGATCAGTTGCAAGGTGCCAAGTTTTTTTTAAGATAGAACTTCGGTCTGGGTATCATCAGCTTAAGATTAGGGAGGAGGATATTCCTAAGATGAATTTTCATACTTGGTATGGGAACTTTCAATTCTTGGTGATATTATTTGGTTTGACTAATGCTCTGACAATATTTATAGACTTGATGAACAAGGTTTTCAGACAGTTCTTAGATCTCTTTATCATTGTGTTTATTATTGACATTCTGGACTATTCCAAAAGTGAGGTGGATCATGCTAATCATCTCCGTGTAGTATTGTAGACCTTGAAGGAACAACAATTTATGCCAAGTTCTCTAAGTGTGTTTTTTGATTGAACACTGTGACTTTTCTTAGTCATATTATTTCTGGCGAGGGGATCATGATGGACCCGTAAAAGGTGGCTTTGGTTAAAAGGTGTCCTAGACCTACGACTCCAACCAATATTTATAGCTTCATAGGTTTGGATAGGTATTATTGGTGGTTTATAGAGAACTTTTTGATGATAGCTGCTACTTTGACTAATTAACTTAAAAAAAAGGTGAAGTTTTCTTGGTTGGATGCTTGTGAGGGGAGTTTCAAGTAGTTTAAAGATAACCTAACTTTGTCTTTGCCTTTGACATTGCCTGAGGGCAGTGAGTGGTTTGTGGTTTATTGTAATGCATCTAGGGTGGGACTTGGTTGTGTCTAAATGAATCATGGGAAGGTGATTGCCTATGCTTCAAGGCAGTTGAAGGTGCATGAGAGGAATTATTCTACTCATGATTTGGAGCTATTGGCGGTAGTTTTTGCTTTGAAAATCTGGAGGGATTATCTGTATAAAGTGCATGTAGACATTATTTTCTAATTATAAGAGTCTATAGTATGTGTTCACTCAGAATGAGCTAAATCTCAAGCAAAGAAGATGGTTGGAGCTTCTTAAAGACTATGACATGAGTCTTCACTATCACCCAGGTAAGGATAACATAGTTGATGATGCTCTTAGCAGGTTATACATAGGGAGTTTTACTCACGTGAGGAAAGGCAAATAGGAATTGGTGAAGGATATTCACCGCTTGGAAAATCTTGGAGTTCATCCTTTGGACTCCGAAGATGGTGGGGTGATGGTACAGGAAGTGGTTCGGTCGTATCTTGGTGCTGATATTAAGGAGAAGCAAGTGATAGATCCTATCTTGATAAAAATCAAGAGTATTATGGGTATGCAGAAGGTGATGGTGTTTGAGTTCAGTGACGATGGTACTTTATGATATCAAGGGAGGTTATGCATTCCTAATGACGATGGTTTACGATAAAGGATATTGGCTGAGGCATATAAATCATGCTACCATGTACATCCCAGCTTAACAAATATGTATCATGATCTCAAGGAGATGTATTGGTGGAATGGTATAAAAAAAGGCGTAGCAGATTTTGTGGCCAAGTTCTTGATGTGTCAATAAGTTAAAGTTAATCACATGAGACCTAATAGGTTGTATCAAGAGATTGTTTTGCCCAAATGGAAATCGGAGGTAATTAATATGGATTTCATTATTGGTCTTCCTCGCTCTTAGAATCAATATAATTTGATTTGGATCATCATTGATAAGATGAAAAATTCTGCTCACTTCTTGCTAGTGAGGACTACCTTTTTGGTGGAGGATTATGCGAAGTTATATCTTCAAGAGATTGTGAAGCTGCATGAGTTACCTGTTTTGATCATCTCTGATCGTGGTACACAGTTTTCATCTCATTTATAGTGGTCATTAAGAAGGGATTGGGTACAAAGATGAGTCTGAGGACTGGTTTTCAATCTCAAAAAGATGGGCAAGTAGAAAGAACCATTCAGACGTTGAAGGATATGATTTGGGGATCTGTAGTTGATTTTAGTGGCAGTTGGGTTAAACATCTACCTTTGGTAGAGTTTGCTTATAATAATAGCTATCATACTAGTATTGGTATGGCCTCTTTGGAGGCATTATATGGTAAAAGGGTAGATCTCCTATTAGTCGGTTTGATCCTGGTAAGATGGATATATTTGGTTCGAATTTTGTCTATCGGGTTATGGAAAAGGTAAAGGTGATTCAGGATAGGCTTAAGGCTGCCCAAAATTCCTATATGGATGTAAGGCATAGAGACTTGGAGTTTGAGGTTGGAAATAAGGTGTTCCTCAAGGTATCTCCCATGAAGGGAGTAATGCAGTTTGGCAAAAAGGGGAAGCTCAGTCCCTGGTATATTAGTCTTTATGTGGTTTTGTGAAGGTTTGAAAATGTTGCTTTTGAATTAGAGTTTCTTTCTAGTTTGAACTTCATTTATCCGATATTCATGTCTCCATGTTGATAAAGTGTCTTGGTGATCCTTCTTTAATTGTTCCTTTGGAGGGGTTGGGTATCTCAGACTTTTTATCTTATGAAGAGGTCCCAATTGAGACCTTGGATAGGAAGGTTCGTCAGTTGCAAACCAAGGATGTGTCTTTGGTTAAGGTTATGTGGCAGAGCTATAAGGTGGAAGAAGCTTCATGGGAAGCGGAAGTGCACTTGAAGTCCAAGTATCCGCATTTGTTTTCTGCTCTTGGGATTCATGTGGAAGGTATGTGTTTCAATACAACTTTATTTTCTGAGTTTATTAAAGGAAAGATTAAAATCATTGCCTTTTTGTTTAAAACTTTGTTAAAGATTGGAAGTATATTTGATAATGCAAATGACTCGTGCGTGTGGTCACCCCTACCTTGTCCATCATTCGGGGAAGAATATTCCTAATGGGGGAGACTGAAACACCCTGGTTTTTGAACCTTAGAAAATTTTCTGAAATTCTAGTCTCTGGACCTAATATGACTCATGGGTACAAGTCGTATGTTGGGGTATAAATGGTATGGTCTAGTCGTAGGTTGACCAATGGTCACTGGAATGGGTACGACTTGAATGGTACGATTCGTATTGTTAGATACAGATCGTTTGGTTTAGGTTTTCCTTAGCTTAAACTTAGACTCGGTTAAATAAGTTGGATTTGAGTACGGGTGGCTCACCATGTGCCGTAAGCCAGGGTACGAGTTGTACCCAGGACTCGTATAGTGGTCAGTGTTCAAACCTCCTATATTTTATGCTGTCAAGGGTACGGTTTATAGGTCCTAGTAGTACAATTGAATACGACTTAGGTTTAGGTGTACCATACCTTATACAGTGTTGGGTCCAAGAGGGAAAGCCTAGGGTATGGGAGGTGGGTACTACTCATACAGGTTGGGTATGAATCGTAAGGGTCAGTCGTACCCTATGACGGGACTTTAATGCAGTTTAAGTGAGGGTAATCTGGACATTTCCCCCACTTATTCTAATAAGGTCCCATGACTTATATTGTACTTGGGAGGTTATTTTCCCTATTATTCTGTTCTTATAAAAATAAAAAAGACTCTTAAATTCTCTCTAGAGTTCTTGGGCAAAGGAAGCTAAGGTTTTATCTTAAGGAGTAAATTGGGGCTTGTCTTGATGATTTTCTCCATCATCATCTTGGTTTAAGGCATGTTCTCTTTTCTCATTGTTATTTCAAACTGAAGACATGGTTTTATGCAATGTTTTCATGGTTTGAATGTTGTATGATTTTGGGGTTTCAAATATGATTTGAGCGTTTTGGTTATAAATGCTTGGTTATGGTTTTCCCATATTTTAATTATGTTTTTATACGTATTAATGGTGGTTTTGGATAATTGGTTTTATGGTAATGGTTATCTGGTAATGGTCTTTGATTTTGGAAATACTAATGGTTATCTGGTAATGGTCTTTGATTTTGGAAATACTATGCCCCCAATGTGTTTGGTAAAATGCCTATAACAATGTTTTTACTATAATATTGGTTTTTCAATGAAACTTATGCATGGTTTAAACTTGGTAATGGAACCCTAAATGATATGAATGGTTTAAATAGTTTTAAATGGATTGGAAGGCCTTGGCGGATATGGTTTTGATTAATTGAAAATCATATGGGATACATGGAAATCCCCTAAGGTTTGGCTAAGGATAATACTTGAAAGTTATTGTTGGTATGACGATACCACTACTAATACCCTTGGTTTATAATAATGAAATAATGGTTTCGATGGAAAATGATTTTAATTGAGATTAAAGGAGGGAGGTGTAGCAAAGCCGTAGAAGGTGGAGGTCCCTGGGGGATCTAAACTGGAAACTCATAATTATCGATGTGAGGTTTGGTCCTAGTAACCGTGTGCCTGATGTCACACTATATATTTGGGGGATGTACTAGTCATCCCTATTTTTCTTTCCTGGTCATGCGACTTCACACACTGGGGCCTTTCAACTGGGTGAGCTGGACCCACACAGCCCATGGATAGTTTAGGATGGCAAAGCTACACAATCCAAGTAAAGGTTTTAATGGCATACTTAACCCGGTCCCCTTTCTCGGCGTGATTTTATATATATATATATATATATATATTTATTTATGAATGGTTGTGTGCATATGGATAATTTTTACTTGGTTTTATAAATGGCATTATTTTATCATTATCCTGAGTTCATGCTAGCGTTCACCCGCTAACCCATCTTCAGGCGTTGTATCCCCACGCAATGCAGGAACCGACTGTTCCACTCCTACTTAGCGATTCGGACTTCGGGGTCAGTATTTGGATTGAGGTAGTGAGATTCCATCTATTTGGGAGGCTCCATTTCATGGATGTTATTTCATACTTTGACTTATTTATGGATATTGGTTTTGGATATGGTTAGGGGCATATCCCAACCTGTCACGACCCTATTTTGAGTTATGATGGCACCTACCACATCCCACTGGTAGGTAAGCCAATGCTATAACTCAGAGCTAATGCAATGGGTTAACTCAGTAGAAATGTCCAACACAGACCCTATATGTGGACACAATATAACAACAACGTTTCACCACTAAGACAACCGATATTCAAATACCAATCCCACGACTTGATAGTATTAATACAAGAGCTTCTAAACTTGACAAGAGGAATTCACAATCTCAAAATCTAAAATGTCTTAAATAATCTCATACATTTGTCTCGAAAGTAAAAGACAAATAAGGATAGAGGGGAACGAGGGAAACTCGATCTCCAAGAGCTCACCTTGTCTCCAAATAGTCAACTCACATGAACTAGCTCAATGGTGGCAACTAGAACTTAGGTCTGTACCAAAAAGGTATAGAAGTGTAGTATGAGTACCAAAACACAGGTACTCAGTAAGCATCATCGGCTGACTAAGCTCAAATATAATGTAAAGACGACATAAAGTAAGCAATAACCTTAAAGTCAAGGTATAGGATCGAGCCTGAATATGCTTGATACCATTGTAACAATATCTATACTACTAAAGCAATAACACGACATACTATCTTAATATACTCCATAAACACTATAACAACTAAGTATAATTTTGAAAGCATAAATCCATATACATAATAGCAAGGATCTACTCGCCATAATCATCATCAACTATCTTTAGAACATAACACACAAGAACTTACCACGATGTCCCATACCGCCGGGAAGTACACGAAAGAGAGAACAACAAAGAACTCGTCATGGTGTCCACACCACTGGAGAGTATACAAAAGAATATCAAACAAGAACCCACATGATGTCCCATACCACCGGAGGGTACACCAAAAGAATACAACCCATAATATAATAAAGCACAACTACTCCATCCATTGACCGAAACTGGGGGTAGCTTAACCCCGCCATGGTTCATTACCTAAATCCACCTTCAAATGCCCATTCTGTAACTTAACATAAATGGAAGTAATATTGTCAAAGCATAGATATGTAGTTACTAATTCTATAGTTCATTGATAAACACCACGAAGTCCATACTATTTAACCTTATTTTCCATAAATCAATAGATTACAAGTCTTATAATTACTTGTCATCAAATTGGGGGAAACTATAAGCCACCGATATTATAGGTTATTCATCTATTATAAGGCCATTTTTAGCTAGCATTTTTGATAGCTTGAGTTATTAATTAATCCATCTCAACCTCACATATTGGAAGATAATCTAATTAACCATCATGCAGTACTAAGTCCATCATCAAAACTAAGCATTCCCCAACTTTAAGGACTAGTTTCCATATTTTAAGCAAGTAAAGTCCACCAACTAGTTTACTAGGTTTCTAGCCTTCAACCGGCAATCATATAGTTTAGAAGTAGCTAGATGTCACATAAGCCTCTTTACTGGGAAAGATTTCATAACATAACCTCTTATTCAAGTCAAGAAGATATATTAGGTTGGCCCTTGATATTATGCAAGATTTCACATAACACTAAGCCTTAACTCAATATTAGGCATAGATTTGCTCTAGTTGCTAATTTAGCATCAACAAAGGTTACGCCTCTTATGTAATGATTAGGAACAAGGAATGAATAGCAATTTACCAAAAGAGACCTCATATTTCAAGCACATAGGTGGTTGGCCCCACAAAACCTAACCTTATAAATATTAATGCATCTAAGTAAATTTTCCCCACACGGCATCGTAACGTTCTTACCTCTTTCGGATTCACCGGGCATCATCATATCATCAATATATTCCTCCGAATTCACCGAGCATTGTCACAATATCAATATATTCCACCAGATTCATCGGGCATCATCATAATGTCACATATTCCTCTGGATTCACCGGGCATCATCAAATATCAATATATTCCTCCGAATTCACTGGGTATCATCATAATATCACATATTCCTCCGGATTCACTGGGTATCATCATAATATCAACATATTCCTCCGAATTCACCGGGCATCATTGTAATATCACAAGTCTCCCAATACAACAACATACATCTATATGCATAACCTAACTAATAAACATACATAAAAGTTCACAATATAAGAAAGTAGGGATGTAGGGTAACACTTGCCATTTTACCTTGCTAATAAGCTTCACACGTAATATGAGCATAAACAAGAGCATAAGAATTTACAAGACATGCACAATAATCACTTAATAAGATTATTCAAGTCATGATCACAAGATAATCCAATAATCGAGTTCAACCATCACAACTCCTATGTACAATTAGTTTAGACCATCACCACGTGTCTAGGTCACTAAGCATTCACTTAGTTCAAGCTTAAGGTGGGTCAAGTCCCACTTATAAATCCCAAGAATGCCAAGATTACTAACACAATTCTAGCTTCTACCGAAAATTAGGCTAAGTAATTTATACCTCACCATAAGGGCTTACCAATCCTTTCTAGGTCTATAGGGAAAGTCTCTTCAAGAGTCCTTCCTAAGTCAACCCAACACCAAGGTCATCTCCTATCTAGGAATTATATAGGTCAATACACTCCTAAGGATAGAGAAGTATACCATTCATGTCTACTGAGAACACTAGTTAAGACCACAAATAAGCTAACTAAGGTCCTAGACTAAGGGTCAAATATTATGCCTTACCAAGTAATAGCCTATAGAAGTCAATGAATCCCAAGATCACCATTTAATCAACTATCGTCTAAGTTCCCCACCTAATCTCATAAGATATCAATAATTACATTATAAATAAGCTCAATCTAGTCTACGGGTAAGCCTAATCTACATTAAATCCACACAACTCACGAACAAATGAGTTTTGCCTTTTCTTTTCTCAAAGCTTCCTTTTCTACAAATGATTTTATCAATAATACAATTTAAGCATTACAATAAGAATGAAAATACCCATTATGGCACCATTGTTCCATGGGTTTCAAATGGAAACCAAAACCCCATTTGGGTTTTACCCTTGGAAAGAAGTTTCCAAGACCAACCCATAACCTAACTATCTTTAGGGAGTTAAAACCTCAAGTAATTTGAGTCAATCACTCAATTTTGGGGATAGTATTGACCCTTAGTGATTTAGGGGTTTTGAGTTAAGAAACCAAGAAATCAATACAAAATTAGAGGAATTCCTACCTGAGATTGTATCAAGAATTGATCACATAAGTTTTTTAAGCTTCCATCCAACCCACAAGACCCACTTTGGAGATTTTTCATTCAATTAGGTTTGAGCTTAAGGGGAAGGCACAAAATGCCCAAAATTTGTGTAAGACAACACTTAAATATAGGACAACCAACCCTCTGATGGCGTGTTCATGGCCCCTACCTCACCGTAGTCACGACATTATAGTTATACCTCCTTTACCGTGGTCATGGTACCCTAATTCATGCTATGTATGGCTAAAGCTTGGAACTTGGTTCTGAGCTTCGGCTAATGCATCGGGATGCATCCGTGGTCCATTTTGAATAAATAAGATATGAAACCCCACAGTTTTTGATATTCTAGATACATTGGCAAAGTTGGATTTCACATACGACAATGTTTTACCAATGTTTTTGCTTAGTGTTCAATTAGGACCAACGAAGACTTTAAATTGAGAAAGGGGTTCTAAAATCCAAATGAATTATCAGGTAACCGAACTATCTATCCCTGCAAGTCATTAATGACTTGGCACGGCTATGGAGAATCTCTATCAGAGAAAGCAAGCAAGAATATGAATAATGACCTGAAGGGTCATTACACGATTGAATTTTAGTATTCTTTTGGTTAGAGGCTTTATTGGTACTGCTATGGGTTGGTATGGGCAAAATCGGTATTGGTGTTAGCCTTAATATTGACATTGGTATTGAGGATGACATCATTGGAAATAATTTCTCACTTTTCCATCATATTTTATTTTGGAATTAATCATATTATATTTTGGATCTCATTTGGTTATGGCCTGGTTTATGGCCCTTGGTTTGGCTTGGTGGTTGGTTTGGATAACATGGGGTGGTCTCCGGTCCTGGATAGACTTGGTATGTCCATTATGATGAGGTCCTCGTCGGGTCATGTTTGTAAGTTGGCCCAACACTCTTTGATTATTTTTTATTATTTCCCATCATATCCATCCTTTTTTATTGTAAATTCTAAGAAATTAGGTCTTAAGTTCCTTAGATATTAGGGGATGATTTGTCCCCAATTTATGCACCATTTATTCTCAACTTTTAAGCACATATTTCTTATCCTTTGAGGAACCTCATGATGGATCTAATTTTAGATTTTGTTTGCAGTTGGGCTCGTTATTGATCTAAATTTCAATACGACTTTTTATATAGAAATATGAGTCTCATTTTATTCCTAATGATGTGTTGATTATTATTTTAAAAGCATGGTGGTATTTTGGGATAGTGGAGCAAATATGAATGATTTGTGGACGCTTCAAGACTTGTGGTTTCAGTATTAAGGTAGGCTTCGATCTACTTTTCTTTATGAGATAGTGTATTATATAGATCACATGCTAGGTAAGGATGATAAAGTATATTTTTGACTAACACATCATGACTTGGCGTATTTAAGAAATTTGGAGTAGAAATGTGATTCGACCCTTAAGATAAAATACTTGTTATGGCTATAAAATCCTATCACCCTAGATTACAAGCATGTTGATCATAGTTAATGCTAAGGATCCTTTAGTATAAGTTTTACTACTTAACTTAGTGGATTGGATCATAGTTTTCCTAATTATAGTGTTATTATTATGCTAGTTATATAATATTGGATTAGAGACCGTGGTTTACGTTATCAGTGGGATTCAAGCTCAGCATTCTATCCTTATAAAGGGCGTGAATTTGGTCTATAGAAGCTTAGATGGTTATGGTGGTATTTCTTAGATACTGATAATTGCATGCATACTTTCAGGTGCAGTCATGCTTACTTTGGGGTATAATTCCAACCAAATCATGATTTTTCTCTTATTTTCTGAAAAGGAATTTACTCCCACTTTTCACTTTTGAAATGAATTCTTTTATAACAGAAATCACACCACCTTAATTGATGATTTATGAAATTTTAGAAATTATACCGAGATTAATTTCGATTCATGATTTTTCTACTCTTTTACCATTACTATTTACTTTGATCATGAGAGAATTTGATGCTTTCTATGCTATCATACTAATTTAGTTCTGGAGTTGATCACATACAATAAAGTTATAGACTTACACTTTTTTAATCACGATTTGAGTTTATGCACTTATTATATTTACATCCCTCTGGTACTAGACGGAGTAGATTACTGATGATGATGATTGAAAATCCTGAGTTGGAATCAGGTAATGTATAAAGATATTTTTAAATTCCTTATAGGCCCCTTCGCTTATGAGCCACAATGTCGGAGAAGAGAGGCCGCCGTAGGTTCCGCCTTTGCGAACTTTGAGATGGAGAAGGTGTATATACTTGGTACAATATGGCAGTTGGATCAGATATGGTACTGTCGATTTACCTTACATCCATTCATTCATATGCATTGTCTATCACTAGTATGTTGTTTGGTGCTTATATCTATCATCCTTATAGGGGGTTGCATGGGTATATATTATGATTGTTGTTTGCTAAGTGTTGATTGAACATTCTGGGCTTATGGAGGCCCGATTAGGCATTATTTGTTCGGACTAGATAGTTACTTTATTGTTGTTATTATGGTTAGTTCTTGGCAGGTATTATGAACTGGTACTCAAGGTTGTCAGTATGATTTTGATTTCTTTTCTTTTTATGGTAATTTATATTATTGATAGTCACCTCAGAGTTAATATTATGGTTAGGGACCCTGATTATGCCAGTATTAGTTTTCCTATTTGGTCAGAATATCTTTAGAATATAGGTTTGTTATTTTAGGTCATTATCTTGAACAGTCCTATTTTTTAATACATACACACACATATACAATATATATATATATATATATTGATAGTTACCTCATAGTTAGATATTATGGTTAGGGACCTTAATTATGCCAGCATTAGCTTTCCTACTTGGCTAAAATATCTTTAGATAATAGGTTTGTTACTTTAGATCATTACCTTGAACAATCTTATTTTTTAACACACACACACACACACACATATACATACTGTTTATGCCTCTCTTCCTTATCTATTCAGGTCATATATATATATCCTTATTATTGTATACCATTATATGACTTTCCTTCATTCTTTGTATATATTGACTAGTGATGTATGGTATTGTAATTTAGGTTTTGATTACTATTAGGATAGAATAAGTTTATCCTTACTGTTTCTTTAGCATTACCTGTTTAGTTTCTTGGATGGCTACATATAGTTTATATTAGTGGTTTGCATGTTACTTATGCTTTCATAATCTTTGAAGCTTAGTCAATCGATGCCTATTGAGCAACACATATTTAGTACTCATACTACACTCCTGCAATCTTGTAAGACCCCACAAAAATTCTCTCGTAGAATGGGCCTTAGGTATGTCAAGTGAGGCATGATTCTGGTCCTAAAAGATTTAGAAGTGACTTCCTAACTGAGTATCGTGTTAAACATATAGAATTTCCCTAAACTTAATAAGCTTTCTGTCGATATAAGATTCGCCAAAATCCCAGACCCGGGCAAGAAGTTAAGGTTAATTTAAGTCCTAGTCATAAAACAACATCATTTTAATGTTTGGTGCATCACGGAGAGGGTTCATTTGAAAATTGTCAAATTCTAGTGGAACTCTATAAAAGTGGCATATCGCGGAGGACCCCAATTTCTCAATAGTGAATTTTAAGTGGCCTAGAACGATTGTGATGCATCGTGCTAAAGTTCCAGGTCCCAACTAGTGGGATAATGTGATGGCTCTGCATCGCGGTGATTACCAGATTCCTATTTGTCAATTTCCAGTGAGCCACCGCGATAGTGGCACATCGCAGTGGCCTATAAAATCGGGTTCCCAGTTTAATTTTTCTAGCTTCGTACAGAAGTTAGAAATGGCATTTTGGACTTTTTTTCAAGCCTCTTAAACCGTGCAAAACCAAATTAAAGTTATTTACAAGCATTCTAGGAAGTCTTTCTCAAGTTGTCTCTCAACAAAAACCCTAAGCATCCAAAACCTCGTCCAAGAATCTCAATAATTCACCATAGATTTTCTAAATTGAGTTAAGATTCAAGGTTCCCAAGTCAAGGGCTTCAAGAACCCTTATTCAAGAGTATGAATAAAGTCCAAAAAGCGAGAGTTCATCCAAATCTTCTAATTCAAGGTATGTGGGGTTTTTAACAAGGGTAATCCTTTCACCCTTGTGCCCAAAGGCTTATTTAAACTATAATTCTCTGCAATTTATGAGATTTTACATGAAATTGAATTGAGGTTTTTCACCCATTATTATTGATTACAATATTTTGATGCTTCCCATGAATTAAGAGTCTAATGACATGATTTTTACATATTTTCTTGAGAAATTGCAGCTCGGTCTATACCCCATGATTTTAATCCTTGAGAAGTCAATAGTTGAAATGTTTGAGATAATGAAGTATATGAGTATGTTGAGATTTTGAGATAAATTGCTGAAATTTCCAGATTTCTACATGAGTTATGAATTATATGCTATCTACTATGCTTTTGATGAGTTTTAACTTGAGATTGAATTATGGGTTACTAAGCCCTACTTGAGACTTGAGATTTTATGAACTCTTGTACTATAATCACCCATGATTTGAGTATTTTGAGATTATTAAGAAATGTTTTGACCTAATGGTCATTGAGTTTTGAAATCCACTCTACTACATGAGATTATAGATTTGATTATTGCATTCTTATTGAACCATGAGATTATTCTAAAGTGGAATTTCACGAGATGAGCGAGATAAACTAAAGGGAGTAGTATTTCACACCAAGTTGGGTAAGTTGCCACGGTTTCTTACCCCAGAACTACATGCCACCATAGGTTGGGCCTAAGACTGAGATGATTATTGGGCCTAAGGCCGAGATATTGGGCCCAAGGCTGAGATAAGTGATAACTAAATTGAGGTTATACTCTTTGGCAAGAGTATGACGCCTCTCCCCAACGTGAGGTCTCTTCCTTAGGAGGACAAAATGTTAGACTCCATGTAGCTTGCATGATTTATGCTGGTTAAGAGAATCTCCCTTAAAACTAAAGCTTTGAGATAAGATATTTTCTTTTAAAACTAAAATACTTTCCCTTGATATGATTATTTCTCCCTAAAGCTTGAAATGAGATATTTTCCTAACGTGAATGAAATGCCTTCAAGTATGTTCCAGAGTTATATGATTTCGAATTCCAAGTATTTGAGTTCAAAAGAGTTATGAGTTCTTGAGTATTGAAGAAGTTTTACACTCTATGAGACATATGCATGAGTTGAAAGTATTGCTTAAATTTTTCTTTAGCCTTGAGTAGTGAGAATATGAGAAGAGTACAAACTGCAAAGCTAAAAGTATAATGACTCACGAGATTGTGTTACATGTTCCATTTTACATGATTCACGAGCCTTGCATTTTATACTTTTTAAAGCCATGTGAGTCATTACTTATTACATATATGATTTGATTAAAAGTATTGATGTTGTTTTATATAAATGCATGCACCTCCACATACTTAGTACATTCTCAAGTGCTGATCCACATATACTTCTATGTGCAACATTGTCTTATAATGTAGGTTTAGGTGCTCAGTCCCAACCTTGTTAGTGATTTTTGAGTACCTCTATCTACATTCCTACAGTGGTGAGCCCTCATGGTTTGAGGAGCTATATTCAGACATTTTCATATTTTGAGAGACTATGTTGTTATTTCAAGTTCATTTCAAGTCAGTTGGGGACCTGTCCCAATGACTCTCTAGTTCATGGATTAGTAGAGATTTTGTCAGACTAGTTATCAGATTGGGGTTGTGTTGAGGTTTCCAGTATTATGGTCATTTGGACCGAGCATTTTCTCTGTATTTTCTTTCATATGATATAACTATGCTAGTGTTTGAATTATTTCATCTTAAAATAAGTGTTATTAGTAGAAACAGGCTCAAAGGGTTAGCTTGGTACTACTTGTAGCCTTGAGCACCGTGTGACATCCCGGGAGGCAATTTCGGGTTGTTACAAACTTGGTATCAGAGCCTAAGGTTTTAAAGGAGTCCTAGGGAGTCTGACAAGCTACGTTGAGTAGATTCTTAACCATCGGTGTGTTGCGCACCATATCTATGAGCAAGAGGCTACAAGAAATTTTAGGAAAATTTATTTCTTTCTTTCGGATTCTATTGTGCCTACAATTTTCCCTCTCATCTAATAATTTGTGCTCTTTTATTTTAGAGAATACCTATCTGAAGAGTGAATGCCCACAAGAACAATGATGAGCAACTCCTAGCTTATTGATACTTTGAATGAGATGGTATCTCATGCTGAGTTTTGGGTGGCCTTTCTAGCGTTAGCCCAAGCAGTCATCGTTAATGTTCGGACCAGTAACCAGGCTGCAGTTGCTACTCAATAGGGAGATGATGTAGCCATGGCTAGAATTTGTGTTTTATGCGAATGAATCTGCCAGAGTTTTATGGGTCCAAGACAGGTGAGGACCCATAGTTTTACTTTGAGGAGGTGAAAAAGATCACGCAGGTGATGCATGTTTCTGAGGAAGAAAGTGTTGAGTTGGCGTCTTACAGGTTGAATGACATAGCTTATGACTGGGTTGTATCATGGAGGAAGGGTAGAGGTGAGGATGCTGCTCCTATAACTTGGCAGGTGTTTCAAGATGCATTCTTGGACAATTTCTTTCTACTTGACATGAGGAAAACAAAGATTGAGGAGTTTATAAACTTGAGCCAGGGTTCCGTGACTGTTAAGGAGTACTGCTTAAAGTTCAACCAGTTAGCCAATATGCTCCTGATTTGATTTCTAACGCCCGAGCTAGTATGAGCAAGTTCATAACCGGTGTTTCTGGGTTGGTATTAAAGAAGTATAGAACTATGATGCTGTAGGAGTATAGGCAGCCTAGGTTCCATAGAGGGAACCGGCCTCAATTTTAGAGGCATCCGTTTATGCCAGTGCCTTCATCAGCTAGTTCTCCTGCGCCTAGAAGCAGGCAGGAGCAAGGGGGAAGATGCTTTATGTCTAGGTCGCCGAACAGTGTTGGTAGGGATCATCCCGGTGAGGGTTTCATAGATTTGAAGGGCTGTTTTGGTTGTGGCAAGTAGGGCCACAGACTTAGAGGTTGTCCTCATGCTAGACAGGGGAACAAAGATGCTCGACCTCAAGCACAGGCTACTAGTGCACCTACTCCTGTACCTCGTCCCACCCCTGCTCAGGGCGCTTCATCTAGCACTGCTGGCGGTCAGTGCTAGAATAGATTCTATGCCTTACCATCCCATCAGGAGCAAGAGAACTCTCCCGATGTTGTTACTGGTATGCTCCGTGTCTTTTGTCTTGATGTTTATGCGTTGTTGGACCCCGGGTCAAGTCTCTCTTATGTGAACCCACTTTTAGCTGTGAATTTCAAAATGTGTCCTAAAAATATTCCTAAGCCTTTCCTAGTCTCCACACCTGTAAGGGCATAAGGTTTTGCTAAATAAGTGTATAGATATTTTCCTATTACCGTTCTTCATAGAGTCATACTTGCTAATTTGATAGAGTTAGACATGGTGGATTTCAACATTATTTTGGGTATGGATTGGCTTCATTCTGGTTATGCATCTATAGACTATCGTACCCATATGGTCAAGTTTTAGTTTTTTGATGAACCAGCTTTTGAGTGGTCTGGGAGTTTGGTATCTCCTAAGAGTCATTTTAACTCCTATCTCAAAGCCAAAAATTTAATATCCAAGGGTTACATCTCACCTAGTTAGAGTCAAAGCACTAAGTCCGAGGCTCTAACTATTCGGTAAGTCGATATTGTTAATGAGTTTTTCGATGTTTTTTTGGAAGATCTCCTAAGGGTACCTCCCGATAGAGAAATAGAATTTGGGATTGACCTTTTTCCCGATACTCTACCTATTTCCATTCAGCCATACCGTATGGCACCTGTAGAGCTTAAGGAGTTGAAAGAGCAACTCAAGGATCTTTTAGACAAAGGTTTTACTAGGCCCAGTATTTCTCCTTAGGGCGCGCTGTCTTATTCGTGAGAAAGAAAGATGGTTCTTTGTGTATGTGCATTGACTATCATCATCTTAACAAGGTCAAAGTTAAAAATAAGTATCCTCTTTGAGAATTGATGACCTGTTTGATCCGTTGCAAGGTGCAAGTTATTTCTCCAAGATAGACCTTAGATTCGGCTATCATTAACTTAAAGTGAGGGAATATGATATTCCAAAGACAGACTTCCGAACCTTCTATGGTCACTTTGAGTTTCTAGTCATGTCTTTCGAGCTAACTAATTCCCCAACAGCTTTTATGGACCTTATGAATCGAGTGTTCAAGCAATATCTTGATATGTTTGTCATAGTGTTCATAGATGACATCCTTGTGTACTCCTGCAGTGAGCATGATCATGCAGATCACCTTAGAATTGTCTTGCAAACTCTTAGAGGTCTCCAGTTGTTCGCCAAATTCAGTAAGTGTGAATTTTGGCTAAGGTCTATAGCCTTTCTAGGTCATATCATTTCAGCCGAAGGTATTAGAGTTGATCCCCAAAAGACAGAAGCTATGAAAAATTTGCCTAGACCTATCTCCCCATCTGAGATTAGGAGTTTCTTGGGTCTAGCTGGCTACTACCGCCATTTTATTGAGGGTTTTTCTTCTATTATATCTCTCATGACCCGGTTGACCCAAAAGAAAGTTAAGTTCCAGTGGTCAGATTCCTATGAGAAGTGTTTTCAGAAGTTGAAGACTCGACTTACTTCAGCCTCTGTGTTGACTTTGCCTATTGGTACAGATGGTTTTGTGGTGTATTTTGATGCCTCTAGAATTGGTTTGGGTTATATGTTGATGCAAAGAGGTAAGGTTATAGCCTATGCCTCTAGATAATTAAAGCCGCATGAGAAGAATTACCCAACCCATGATCTTGAGTTAACTGTTGTGGTCTTTGATTTGAAAATCTAAAGACACTATCTTTATGGTGTTCATATTAATGTGTTTACTGATCATAAGAGCCTAAAGTATGTGTTTACTCAGAGGGAGTTGAATGTTAGAAAGAGGAGGTGGTTGGAGTTGTTAAAAGACTATGATATAAGTATGTTGTATCACCCGAGCAAGGCCAACGTAGTGGCGGATGCCCTTAGCAGATTATCTATGGGTAGTTTTGGGCATGTAGAGGAAGTTAAGAAAGAGTTAGCTCATAATGTACATTGTCTGGCTAGATTGGGTGTTAGGTTGCTTGATTCATCCGAGTGGAGTACGTTGGTGCAGAGTAGTTCTGAATCCTCTTTAGTTTCAGAAGTGAAGGAGAAGCAAGATATGGATCCTAGTTTGGTCAGAATGAAGGATTCAGTTAAGGGCCAAAAGGTAGAGGTTTTCTTCCAAGGGGAAGATGGCGTGTTGAGATTACAGAGTAGATTGTGCATTTCATGTGTTGATGATCTGAGGTAGAGGATTATGGCTGAAGTGCATGGCGCATAGTATTCTATTTATCCCGGCACTACCAAGATGTACCGCGACTTGTGGGAAATCTATTGGTGGAATGGTATGAAGAAGGATATAGCTGAGTTTTTAGCAAAGTGGGCAATGTGCCAACAGGTTAAGGTAGAGCACCAAGGACCTGGTGGTGTGATGCAAGCTTTTGGTATACCCACTTGGAAGTAGGAGGTGGTGAATATAGACTTCGTAATCGGGTTACCTCTTTCACGTCATCATCATGATTCTATTTGGGTTGTTGTGGATAGGCTGACTAAGTCTGTGCATTTCTTACCCGTGCTCACATCTTATACAGCTGAGGATTATTCTAAATTGTATATTTGGGAGTTATTCAGGCTGCACGGAGTTCCCTCGTCTGTCATTTCACATAGGGGCACTCAATTTACTTCTTAGTTTTAGAGGGCATTCTAGCAGGGTCTTGGTACCCAAGTCCTTTTGATTCCGCTTTTCATCCGCAGATAGATAGTCAGGCTGAGAACGCCATTCAGACCCTAAAAGATATATTGAGGGCGTGTGCTACTTATTTCAAAGGTAGTTGGGATGAGCAATTTTCATTGATAGAGTTCATCTATAACAATGGTTACCATGCTAGCATCGGGATGGCACCATTTGAGGCCTTGTATGGTAGGAGATATAGATCACCCATAGGTTGGTTTGAAGTGGGTAAAGCAGTCGTGATTGGGCCTGATATAGTGTTTGAAGCTATGGAGAAAGTTAAGTTGATTAGAGAGAGGTTAAAGACAGCTTAGAGTCGTCAAAAGTAATATGCCAATATGAGGAGAAGAGAATTTATGTTTAAAGTGAGTGATTTAGTGTACTTGAAGATTTCACCCATGAAAGAGGTGAAGAGGTTTGGTAAAAAGGGAAAGCTTAGTCCCTGTTATGTTGGCCCGTATAGAGTCTTGAGCCGTGTTGGTAAGGTGGCCTATGAGGTTGAGTTATCCACAGAGTTGTCAGTTGTTCATCCTATTTTTCATGTTTCTATGCTTAAGAAGCATATTGGTGATTCCGTTGTAGTAGATCCTTCAGAGAATGCTGATATTCAGAATAGTCTTTCCTTCGATGAGATTCTTGTTGAGATCTTAGATTTTCAGATCCCTAGACTAAGGAACAGAGAAGTTCCCTTGGTCAAATTTTTATGGCGGAACCATTCTGTTGAAGGTGCTACTTGGGAGGCAAAAGCAGACATGCGAGCTAAGTACCCGCACCTCTTTTCCGCAAGTTCAGGTTAATTCGAAGGTATTATTCTTCCTTAGTTCATCTCTTCTAATCTAATGTTCAACTATATGTATCTATTCTTGTATGAGTTCTTGCAATCTCTGAGGTATTCAAGGGTTTAGAGAGATTTTGATCTCGTCTTAGCAACTTGCTTTAGCTATGTATACTCAGTTTTTCTGTGTTCTTGGTCTAACTAGCGACATTCGAGGATGAATGTATTCAAAGGAGAGATATTGTAAGACCCCGCAAAAATTCTCTCGTAGAATGAGACTTAGGGTGTGTCAAGTGGGGCGTGACTCCGTCCCTAAAAGATTGAGAAGTGACTTCCTAAGTGGGTATCATGTTAACCATATCGAATTTCCCTAATTTTGACTTTTCATCACATGGGAAATTTGATAAGCTTTCCGTCGATATAAGATTCGCCCAAATCCGATACCCTAGTAAGAAGTTATGGCTAATTTAAGTCCTAGTCATAAAACAATGTCATTTTAGTGCTTGGTGCATCGCGGAGAGGGTCTATTTGACAATTGTAAAAATTTCACTGTAACTCTACGATAGTGGCGTATCGCGGAGGACCCCAATTTTAGAATACTCAATTTCCAGTGGCCTAGCATAATTGTGACGCGTCGCGTTGAAGTTCCCATTCCCAACTAGTGGGACAATGCAATGGCTCCACATCGCGGTGACTACGAGATTTCCATTTTTCAATTTCCAGTGAGCCACCACGATAGTGGCATATCGCGGTGGCCCATAAAATCGGGTTCCCAGTTTAATTTTTCCAGCTTCGTATAGAAGTTAAAAGGGGCACTTTGGACTTTTTTATCAAGCCTCTTAAACCGTGCAAACACTAAATTAAAGTAATTTACAAGCATTCTATGAAGTCTCTCTCAAGTTTTCTCTAAAAAAAAAACCCTAAAAGCATTCAAAACCTCTTCCAAGAATCTCAAGAATCCTCCAGAGATTTTCTAAATTAAGTCAAAATTTAAGGTTCCCAAGTCAAGGGCTTCAAGAAACCTCATTCAAGAGTACGAATAGAGTCCCAAAAGCGAGACTTCATCTAAAGCTTCTAATTCAAGGTATGGGGGTTTTGAACAAGGGTAATCCTTTCAGCCTTATGCCCAAAGGCTTATTTAAACTACAATTCTCTGCAATTTATGAGATTTTACATGAAATTGAATTAAGGTTTTTCACCCATTATTATAGATTACAATATTTTGATGCTTTCCATGAATTGAGAGTCTAATGGCATGATTTTTACATGTTTTCTTGAGAAATTGCAGCTGGGTCTATACCCCATGATTTTAATCCTTGAGAAGTCAATAGTTGAAATGTTTGAGATATTGAAGTATATGAGTATGTTGAGATTTTGAGACAAATTGCTGAAATTTCCAGATTTCTACATGAGTTATGAATCTATATGCTATCTATTATGCTTTTGATGAGTTTTAACTTGAGATTGAATTATGGGTTATTAAGCCCTACTTGAGACTTGAGATTTTATGAACTCTTGTGCTATAAGCACCCATGATTTGAGTATTCTGATATTATTGAGAAATGTTTCGATCTAATGGTCATTGAGTTTTGAAATCCACTCTACTATATGAGATTACATATTTGATTATTGGGTTCTTATTGAACCATGAGATTATTCTAAAGTGGATTTTCATGAGGTGAGCGAGATAAACTAAAGGGAGTAGTATTTAGCACTGAGTTGGGTTAGTTATCATGATTTCTTACCCCAGAACTTCGTGCCACCGTAGGTTGGTCCTAAGACAGAGATGATTGTTGGGCCTAAGGCCGAGATATTGAGCTCGAGGCCGAGATAAGTGATCACTGAATTGAGGTTATATCATTCGTATTTGGTTCTTGAATATTTGTAGCTCTGGGTTTATGGTTTAAGTAGGTTTGTATCTGGTGGATGTTTTCAATATATGCTCTGGTTATGTGGTTATATATGTAATAGTTTGTGAGGGTATAAACAAAAGGTCTTTTGGTGTTTTTGGTATAAATGGCTTGTCAAATATTTTTTTTAAGTTCACATTTGGGTTCCTTCTAACTTCTTTGCTTGTACTTGCAGAAGTAGATTGATAAACGTTACGGTTTTTTGGAGTGACCCAACGTCTCCTTCTATCTCTGGAATTTTATTGTCTTATGATCGACATTTCTCTGCACACTGCTGAGTTATCTGAGTCATAACTTCAAACTTCAATTTAACTTTATTAGTCTTTAGCTTTTCTATCTCATTTCCCATACTATCTACTTTCAGTTAAAACTTAGTTAGGGTTTTGAGTATCTTTTCTAGAGTTTCGTTTTCTGTAATATTAGTTTGGGTAGCTTTGTCTTGATATGTAATCTGCAATAACATTCTTGTTAGTCTTAATTACTTTCATTATAAATGTAAAATTTAATATATTTAATACTAATCTCCAAGTTTCCTTCGTTGTAACTGAATTTTGTATTTTTCTTGTTAACCACCATCGTACCTGTGTATTTACTAATCGTACAATGAATTTGTTATATATAATATATGACTCAAACGCTAATAAACATTTATACAATGAGCATAATTCTTTTCTATTTATTTCTCACTTTATTTCTGTTTTATTAAACGATCCTGAGTAGTATCTACATTCTAATTTTTCTTCTTCATATCTATATTTAAGTACTCCTCCATAACTATATTTACTTGCATCTGCTTCTACTATATATGTAAATTTTTTATTTTCGTCTGGAAATTATAATTTTGGTAATTCTTTACAAATTATTTTTATTTTCTATAATTGTTTTTTTATCTTCTTCGTTGTAATTATATTCTACATTCTTTCTTAATTTTTTCTGTAATGGTTTTAGGTTTTTTGCTAATTTTGGTATATATTTTCTTACTTGGTTTACTAATCCTAAAAATGATTGTAATTTCTTTTTTTGTATCTAATTCTTGTTTTGAATTTATTATTTTTTGTACTATATGTTGTTGCATTTTTACTCCACTTTTACCTATTTGTATTCCTAAAAATTCTACCTGTTTTTTCATTATTTCTGCTTTCTTTTCACTTAGTCTTATTCTTGAATTTTCTATTATACCTGCAAATTGTTTTAGTAATTTTAAATGTTCCTCTTTAGTTTTTGTCTTTAGTAGTATATCATCTATGTATACTATACAATTAGGTAATTGTTTGAAATAACTATTCATAAAGTGTTGGTATCTTACCTGGTGCATTTTATATCCAAATGGTAACAGATTCCATTCATAAAATCCTTGTGACACTGTAAATGCAGTTAATTTTTTAGATTCTTCTTCTAACTTTAAATGTTAAAATCCTGATTTACAATCGAACTTACTAAAATAATTATTTCCTTGTATCTGTCTTATTTTTAATATCTTATTTGGTATTGGATAATTATATGTCATAGTTTTTGCATTTAGGTTTCTATAATCAATAACCATTCTACTTTTTCCTCTTTTTTGTTCACTGTATTTATTTACTATAAATGTTGGGCTATTGTGTTTACTATTACTTTTTTGTATGTATTATTTTTCTAATAATTCATCTATATGTATTTTAAATTCTTTTAAATTATCAAAGTTATATGTTAATGGTTTTTGAGTTATATACTATTCTTATTTATTAGTTCAATTCTTACAGTAGTCTTATGTTTTTCCAATCCTTTTAATGGATCTTCACTGTACAGTTGTCTTAACTTTTTTCTTTATTATTTCTACCTTATCTATTGAAAATATGGTCATTTCATCTTTATTTATTGAAAATATAACTAGTTCTATTGTGTCTTCAGTATTTTTGATATTTCTTAATTTTTGTGTGATTTTTTTACTTCTTTTTATCTAATCAACTTTCTTTCTTATTTTATTAATAACTCTTTTTGCTCTTACCTTTTGTTTACATGGTGTTCTAAACCACTAGTGTGTTTTAGTTATTATATGTGGGTATAGTTTATCTAAAAATGACATTCCTAAAAGCATATCTTGTGATGTTAGTTCATAATTATAGATATCTTCTATTGTTAATATCTTATCCCATCCTTGTATTTTTATATTTCTAGCTTTATAGGTAATTAAGCTTCCTTCATTATTAAATCCTTTGACTACTATTGGTGTTTTTAGCTTATCCCATTTGTCTTATGGTAAACAATTATATCTACATAAGTTGGCTTCTGCTCCTGTATCTATCATAGGTGTATAATATCTATTATAATATCCTTCTACTATTATTTTCATAAGTACATATATTTTCATGTTAAAACTCTCTTTATTAATAATTTTTCCTTATTGTAGGTCGTGGTTAATTGTGCGTGATTTATATTGTAGGGTTTTACTTGTTCTAACCATTTTATTCCTAATATTATATCTGTTTTTTTGCATATCTTTCATTATTTTAAATTCTATTTTTATTTTTCTAACTCCTATTATTATTTCTTTTTCAGTTGTATCTTTAATAGTTATCAAACTTCTTGGTAGATCTGGGCATATATTACTATTAGATTTTGTTTCTTCATTTTTCACTAGGTATTTTGCTATATGGTTTTCTTCTTGTCCTGTATTTAAGAGTATTAAATATTTTTTTTCATTTATTGTTCCCGTTATATAATATTGAGTTAAATTAACTGTTGAAATTATTTTATAATTTGTTCTTTCCGATGATCCTGATGATTCTAGGTTTTCAAAAGCTATTCTTTTTGTTGTGCTTATTCTATCATTTATTATTTCTAAATCTTCTTCTATATCTCTGTCTTTGTAAATGCAATCATTGTTATCAATTTTTTTTTACAAATTGTTCAAAAGGACTTTGTATTTGTATTTTATTAATTTTATTTCTTCCCATTATTTTATGTTTTGTTGTTAATACATATATATCTTTACATTTTGCTGTAAATATTTTACTTCCTGGGGTTAGTTCTATTCCTGATATTTTCCAATATAGCACTAATAACTTATCTATGTTTTTATCTGTTGTTGCTACTGAATAATTTGCACTTATTATAATTTTTTGGTATATTAGATTTCCTCTTATAGTAGTTATTATACTTTTTTCTATAGATTTTATAATCCCATCATCTGCTAAATATAATTCTATTGGTGTATCTATTCCTTCTCTAAAACATGCTTTTATTAATATTTTCGTTCTTCCAAGGTGTACGTATTTTATTGGGTCTTTACTTTTTATATCGTTTATTTCTTTATTTATTATTCTTTTTTGTTACTAGTGGTATACTAGCTCTACCTTTTGCATATCTACAGTCGATTACATGTTCTTTTTGGCTTACTACATAGTATTCTTCTTTTCGTCTACTAAATATGTTTTTTACTGCTGGTATTTTAAATATTTTTTGTACACTTAGATCTAATTCTTTTCCTTTTATTTCGTCAAATATATTATGATCAAATATTATTTTCTGATCTGTTCCTTCTTCATTTAAATATTCTTCCTTTGTTATTATTTTTATATCTTCTTCAGTCATTTGATTCATCTGATTTACTATCTATTTCATTATCTGTTTCATTTTTTGAAATTTCATATATACTATCATCACTTTCTAACTCGTAATCTATATAATCTATTTGCATATATTCTGCATTTTCTATCTTTATTTCTAATATTTGTTTCTTTTTTGGGTCTTTAGGTATTTTACAATCTTTAGCTAAATGTCCTAGTTTTCCACAATTATAACAAGTACATTCTTTTATAGATTTTTTTTTTCTATATGGTCTTTTATATTTATAAATTTTTACATAATATCTTTTTCTTGGTTTCTTATACTTATATTTTGACTTTCTGTACTTCTTATATTTTCTATGTCTTTTTCTTTTCTTATAATATTTTTCTTTATATCCAAATTGGGGGTGCTATTTTATCCTTACAATATGCTAAATTCCTTATTAATGTTTTTTTCATTTTTATTTCTTCTCTATATTTTTCACATAGATTTCTATACCATTGTTGTAGAAATTTTATTCTTGCTCCTAGGATATCTACTATTTTTCCTTCATCCCAACTCTTTATTATTTTTGAACTAAATGATTCTGGTAATTTACTAAAATATAATCTTCTTACTTCTTTACTTTCTTCTGTATTGTATGTTCCCTTATAGTAGTATTCTTTAAATGCACACGTATATTCATCTATATAGCACATATTATATATTGCTAGTTTTAACATTAAATTCCTATTTGTATCTTTTTCTTTGTTTAGTTCTTCTTCTTCTGTTGCCATACTGCTAAATTCATCTCTTGTAGCCATTTCATATTTTTTTAATATATCTATAGGTGTTAGTTTAATTACTGTTGTTCCTTTCATTTTTTTGTCAACCCTTAATACCTTTTAATTTTCTTCAGTTAAATTTAAAGACCATAATTTTGTTGTTCCTATTAGTGTTCTTTCTATATATTATGGTGTATCTGTTGTATTTATACCATTGTCTAATAATTATTTTGTTATATATACTATCCATAATTCTATCATTTTATCTACATCTATTACACAGTCTAAGTCTAAGAAGTTATAATTTTTATTAATTATTTATTTTGGTGTCCATTTGTTATATTTATCCTTTATATTATACCTTTTAAACCTATCTTTATAATAATAAGTAGGTTTTCTCATTTCTGATGTACTAGATATTATATTTTCATCGTCCTTTTTATCAAGAGTGTTTATTTTCGCGTTTGTATTTCCTAAGTTTTCTTTATTAATTACTTCTTATTTTTCATTAATTTCTAGCTTTTTTATATTTGTTAAGATTTCTGTATATGTTTCACTATTTTCTGAATTATAATTATATGTTTCTTCAGCATCTATTGTATTTATTTCTATTTCATTAGTTTCTAATTCTTTATTTTCTAATTTTCATTTAAATTGATTTATCTTAATTAATAATTTTTATTCTTTATCCTTTTGTTCTTTTTCTTTCTGTCTTTTTTCATATAGATCGTTTAGCATTAGTTCCTTTTCTAATTCAGCAATCCTATTATTTTTAATTTCTTCTATTTTTCGTATTTCTTCTGTAGTCTGTTGTTTTATTTTATCTATTTCTTTTTTCTTGTCTATTTCTTCATTTTCTCTTGCTATTCTTATCATAGCTGTTAATTTATCTTCTAATTTTAATTCTTCTTTTTCTAACATTAAATACAAATGTTCACCTATTTTCTTATATTTTCTTCCTAAATTAGAAAATATTATTCTTATTTTTAACCCTTCATGATTTTCATATGTTTTTTCATCTATTATGAATTTTTATTTATTCATTGTGTCTATTTAATGGTACATAAATCATGTTGATATATGTATTCTAGGTTATCTATTTGTGATTCTAACTCTGATATTTGTTTCTTTTGTGCTTTTATTGATTTTTGACACACTCCAACAATTATGTTATATTGTATTCTTTTTTTTCTTATTTTTAATTCTCTTCGTTTCTCAAATAATATTTGTTTTAGTTCTTTATATTTTTGGGATTGGTCTATATTATTCATTAGTATTTATAATATTTTGGTGAATTTCTAAATTTAGTTCTATCATAATATGCATTCCTTAAATAAATACATACAACTTCTCGTTTTTTAAATAACATAGCTCTGATACCAATTGTACGGGGGTGCGGATAATGCGAATAACTTATGTTTGTTGAAATGCTATGTCATAATATTCCTTAGTTATTTGTTTTAACTTTATTAATTCTTCTATATTTATTTTAAGGTATACTATATGTTCCATATTTCTAGTTTTTATGTAGTCAAGTAGATTCTTTTTTATAAGTGTTTCTATTAATCTTATTTGCTCCATATCTTGTCTCCAATATTCTAAGTATTCGTAGTTTATCATTTTATCCTATAGTAGTTGTAATTTTACAAATTTATGTGTAATAACTTATTCTAATCGTACTATATTTGATATGTAATTCTATGTTATCTATGCGATCCATTAACATTTGTTGTTTATGTATAATATTATGTAAACTATCATTTGTATCTCTTTTTTCTAAGGTTAATTTTATTCTAAGTAATCTTTCTTCTAATCGTCTTTTTTCTATTTTAAACTAATTGCTGTAATTAATTTCTTCATATAGCCAACTTTGTTTTTCTCTAACTCTTATAATATATTCTAACATTTTTAATCTATATAATATCCGTTTGAATAATAATTATTTAGGAATGAATTGTAGCTATCGTCATTTAAGTGTATTTGTTCTAATTCATCTTCTATCCAATTTTCGAATTCTTTATCTTCAATATTAAATATCTTTTCCCATATAATTTTCTTTATATCTATTATCTCTACATCCTTAAGTACATATAAAATAAGTTTCTTAAATTCATCTATCATTTCATCAGCCTGAAATAACTCATGAACATACCTTTAAACGTCATTTAATTCAATCTTTACTACCAAACATGTATACAAACAAAATATGATCTTATCTAATAACTTGTATATAAGAATTTGAGTGGATTTATCAATCTATATGCACAAAATAAAATAATTGACTTCGAATTTAATTTAAAACTTAAAGTTAAAAAAGACGAAAATTACCTTTAAAATAATTGGCTTAAAAATGTTTTGTGTTACATTTACCTGAATACAATGAAACTATTGACTTTGAATTTAATTTAAAACTTAATATTAAAAGAGACAAAAATTATCTTTAAAAAAATCGGCTTATAAATATTTTGTGTTACATTTGCCTGAATACAATGAAACTGTTTATACAGAGACAATATTAAACCTAAATCAAAATTAAAACAAAAAACTGATTTGTCAACAAAACTCTAAACCTATAATAAATCCTAATTTTTATGAAGAATTTCAAATAAAAAAAATCCTAATTAAAACCAAACTCACGACATAGTCAACCTGAACCTAAAATTAATAAAAGAATCTATTTGTCACCAAAACTCTAAACCTGAAATATTAAATGCTATAGTAGCAAGAATCCGAATTCCAAACAGAAAAATTCAAAGATCCTATAATCAAACACATGTATTTTTCCATTAAAAAAAAAGTAATGAATCTCGTGTCTTGCATAGAAAAAACAACTTTTATTACACCTAAAAAGTAGGTAAAGAAGTCTTATATTTTAGGTAAATAATTAAATGGTTGATTATAATTTTATAAAGATAATTAAATAATAATTTTTAAAAATAGCGAAAAGATTATTAATGAAGGGTAAAAAATTCAAATAACTTTTGTAAGGGTTTTAAAACTTTTAATATACTATAGATATAGATATAGATATAAATTATAAATATTGATATGGATAGATTATAAATTATAGATATAGATAATCACTGATTTTTAAAAATACTCCCAAAAGTAAAAACAAAAATAAATTAACTGGGATAAATATGTAATTTTATTATTTAATTCATGTATAACTAATATCAATATAACTTCTTTCAATTTCTATTCCGCATAAAATTATATATAGATTTCCTCATAACTTATGTAAGTACTAATTATGTAGAATTACAAAAAGATAATCAAACACCGAATAAAATTAATACATGAATAATTTTTATATAACATTTGAAAACTTATTAACCAAACATTATATAAATTAATACATAAATAGTTTTTATTCCCATGCTTCCCAAACAATATACAAAAATAATACATGAATTCATATATTAGAATAGCCCTTATACGATAACCAAACGGCTCCTAACGTTACAAGTGAATGAGAAGCAGTGCAGGTCGTTCGTTAAATTGAATATTTTTACATCATCAAGTTTGTTTAAGGATTTGGTCTATTTATTTAATGCCTTGGGCATGTTGTGGGGTTATATGCATTCCTTAGTGGGATCGGCATTCTAATACATAACTGGCAGTTTTTCAAAAATTAATTTGGCAGCGCTGATGATATTTTAATAGTATCTAAGCAAATACCATAATCATATCTCTTAATAACATCACCTTGTTATAACGGTATTTTACTATAATGATCTAATTTTTTTTTTTAATTTAATTTTTCATGCTACATTTTACTTCTCTATAATGATATTCTATCTATATCATCAATGTCGTTTATTATGGCGAAACACTCTTTGTAAAATTACCCCTCTATAACAATGTACTTAAAAATATTTTTTAATAATATTTTGTAAGAAAATATATTATGTACAAAATAAATATCAAAATATTTATGGTAATCATTATTAATATTATGTACACAATACATTTCAAGTACGAATATTTAATTTAAAGAAAAATTCTATATAAATGGTGCACATCATTTATTTCATAATACATGATAAAAAGGCTACTAATATTTTTTTTTTATAATCATATTCTTTCTAATTTTGCTTTTAACAACTAAATTAGATATGAAGTTCAAATGTCGCTATACATAGATAACAATGCCTCTCAATAGTAACCATGAAATCTTCAAACAAATATTGTCACTATAGAGAGGTTTGACTGTATTTCTTGATTTTAGTAGTGACTTCACTCTAGCTAGGCTAATTCTCTCTTTCGCTCCCGTATACATGCATCATTGAAATTGTGCTTCAAGCAGACACTTGTATTGATTTTTTTACATCTATAAACCAAATCAAATTAATGAACTTCGAGTTTTTCAATTTTTTAATATTTTCGGGGTTTTTTTTGATTCTTTTTGTGTTTTTTTTTGGGAATAAATTGTTCATACAAACATATAATTTACTTTTGCTTTAAATATTTCTTTACTCCTAGTAAAATATAACTATCTTAGGTGTTTCTTAAAAAATAACACTAACTATTAAATATAAAAATAAACTTAGGTTATATATTTATGCAAAATTAAAGAAAAGATATCCAACATTTTTATGTCATTTCTAGTGTTTAATTGAATATTTTTGCTATCATTAGTATTAAATTGGAGGTTATTTGAGTCACTAATATCAATGAGCTATAAAAATTATTAGACCATTCAAAATTTTAATTTTAAACTTGAAATAATATGTCGAAAGATAAAAATAATAAAAATTTTTAAAAATATTTATAAATTATATCATAGTAAATATTTTTAAAAATTATATAAATGTAATATCGGGTTGATTCGATTTGGTTTGACCACTTTTAGTCAAATCAAACCAAATCAATTATAGTTGATTTTCTTTCCATCACCCAACCAAATCAAATTAAATCATTAGTCATTTTTTTTGATTTGATTCAATTTATTCGATTTGCAATTCAATTTTGTTCACCCGTACCTTTAGAATTGGATTGAAAATAGTAGTTTAAATAATATTTCTGGTTTTTGTTTGGTTAGGATAGAATTTTAATAGATTCCAAGGAACAACTATCAACAAAATTACTTGAACAGGGTTCAGATCTTAAGCAAAATATGGATGTATTAGGGGAAACTTCTCGTGTTCATGTGGCCACTTAATAACAAGGGACACCTAGCATTAAAAGTGAATCCGTAGAAGCAATCAAGAGTAGAAACATCAGAAAAATGAAGGAAAAGAGTTTTTTTTTAAGTCTTCTTTTAAATTTTGGTGATATTGACCGAGGCTAAGATCAAAAGCCCCTTAAAAAATATGATTAAGTTAATTGAGGATTAAATTAATATTTTTAAAATTTAAAAATCTTTTTCAAAATATAAATCAATCCATAACTTCTCATTTAATGTGTAATAAAAATAAGGGACCAATTAATCATTTCCCATCATCAGTCATCAGTTTTTTTAAAAAAAGACTTAAATGTTTCCTTCTCTCAACTATCACGATTTGAGACGACCCCTAATCATACCACAGTACTTAGAACCACAAGGGATCCCAAGCTAATCAATGATACTGGCATAATGCATGAATAATTGGATATAAACATGAATAAGAGCTAACATGACTGAGCGGAAGCATAATCATGAGATAAGTTATTTCAATATGTTACTGTTAAAAATTTACAACGCTATAATCTAAAAGAAAGAGGAACTAAAACTACACACAATAAATTTTACTGACTATCTATGAATCCTCTACTAATACTGACTATAGGTAGCTGGGATATGACCCCAACTATCCCTGATCAATACATACGAATAAGAAAATAAAATACAAGAATTGCAACTGACTTGAGTCCTCGAAATGAGAGAACTCATCACTTGCTGGCTGAATGCTATGATCTGCTTGACTATGATCCTAATAGTAAGCACCCAAATCTACATCACATGAAAAATGTAGGCAGAAGAGATATGCGATCAATACTTTTGAATGTACTGAATATGTGGATATGCACTAGGCATGAAAACACTTAAAATATGCTTTGAAATTGAGAACGGAAGTCATTTGCTGAAATATGCATTTAAAATGTATCTGTACGTAAAATCTGTGAGGCATAGTGAAATCTATAAATCATGAGCTAAAACTTTTCTGTAAACTGAAAAAAGATAGAATCATAACTATTATATTTAATCTCACGTTAATTTTGAATATAATGTAAAACTGTGATGAATGCTAGCTAAAATTAAAGAGATGAACTTTATTGCAAACTAAATGCATGGAGCTGAATTGTAGAACAATAACCCTATTAAAATACATATATACTGATGTGTAGTGATAGTCTGAAAAATCATGGTATATAAGAAAGTAGAACTATGGGGGTCATGTATAAATATTCAGTTTGAAATTATGGATTGTGAACTGATAAAATGACCAAGTAAATAAACATGTAACTAATTAATACTGTACCGAATAAATTGAGTACACGATTATGCAATAATTGAGTTTGAATTATGGTAGTTATTATTAACCGACATATAACCATGTGAGCTAAATATGGAGTTTGATATATAAACTCCATCGAAAAAGACCCAATCTACCTTGCTAGGGTGTAAAGGCTGAGTTAATATGGTACTACAAAAACTGATGTGTAAAAGGACCAAAGTGTCAAGCCTAGTCTGACAGGTGACCCTTTTGAACATACAGCGACACCACAGTTCTGGGACTTAGGGACTTCTACTAAAGGTCTCAACCTAACTAACGGGTGAGCCTCCATCCATGCATTAGCTCGGTGCTAAGTACTACTCCCAATTAAATATAAGCTGATATACTGAATAGCTCAATAATACTGAAGTCATGAGGTTTAAAGATAAGTTATTTGTCTGAAAGAATTTTAAATCATAAAAATTGAAGGCCTAAGTGTTTGATTGACAATGTATGATATCCTAGGTCATCGGTTGTTCATAACCCGCCATCTTTGAAGAATTCAACTATCATGATAAATTTTATAATCTGAAGAGAAATCTAAGATTTTATAACACAAGTCCAAAATCATAAATTTACCAACATACTGAGGATTCATAATTTTAAGTATGTGAAAATACTAAACTTCATGAAAAATATGATATGTCAATTAATATAGTCTGAAATCCATAAAATCATGATAAATAATGCTTAATAGTCTTAAAATTAATACATGATGTATAGCTTAATTATATGCTTTAAATCTGAAGTAATATCATGTAAATCATAAATGCATTCATGTATGTTAATGATAAATAATGAATATCATGTAAATCATAAATAATCACAAAAACATGCTTATGAATGTAAAATATATCAAAGAGAATTGAATTTAAGCTTGGAATTCTATTTGGATAAAAATTCTAGTTAATGAGAATCATGGATAAAAATCTTAGTTCATGAGAATCATAAAAATCATAATTGAAATTCATGGTTTAAAACTAGATTGTGGGCGTAAGGGTAAAAGAAATTCATTATTTAATACCCACTTACCTGGACTAATGAATCTTGAACTAAAACATTGGGAATGAGTTGAAATCCCTAGGTTTAGCTTTCTTGAGAGTTGAAACGCTTGATTTTCTGACTTAGAATGAGTTGAGAAAAATAATAAGGTATTTGGGGTGATTAAATATTATACCTATTGTAACAGTTGAAATGATGTAGTTTTGGGGTAAAAA
The DNA here is from genome assembly GCF_002878395.1 of Capsicum annuum. Taxonomy (NCBI): domain Eukaryota; kingdom Viridiplantae; phylum Streptophyta; class Magnoliopsida; order Solanales; family Solanaceae; genus Capsicum; species Capsicum annuum. Next base: position 76,446,926 of record NC_061111.1, read on the forward strand.
GATTAGAAAAAGACCAAACAACCTTTTTAAAATTGTGTGAAAATATTGTTGATATTAGTCCCGATGAGTGTGGTGACGATCCATTGGGTTTGGGGACGAGTCATGGCCTGATTCATCATATGAAACTCCCTTTTAACTCCCTTTTTCAGTTATTACTTACAGGGTTTGACGATGACTCGTAGTGTCTCCCGACGAGTCATAGTGTCTGAGTCGTCGTCACTGATGGCTTTGATAGGGTTTTAGTAAAATAATTATAAATTCTTACTCTGATATCGAATTAAGGAGAAACATGATGTGCTGGATAGCTAATTCAATTATCTATAGTTTTTTGCGTCTTGAGTTCAAAAATACCTCATAATAGAAGATTTATATTTATTTGAAGTTGACTATTGCAAGATACTTCACGAGAAATCAATCGATAAAAGAGGTTTTGACTTGGCTATGAGCTAGGAGTTATTTGTGGGCTTAATACATGTATAAACCACATCAAATAATATCAAAATATATAGTTTTTTTTATATTTACTTGAAGCATGGTTCTAATCTTAGCTTGAATTTTTGGGGTGTTACATCAACTCAACTCTCCTCTAACAGATTACCTCAACAAGACAACAAATCGACATTTTTGTCATCTCTGATAACTATTAATTATTTGAGAACTCACATTCAACTTCTTCATCCTTCCTCCGTCTCTTATAGCCGTCAATCTCCCTATTCGCAAATAAAGACTTCTATATTTGTTAGTTTCAAAAAAATTAGAGCTTTTTAGTTAATGAAGAAAAATGGGTTAATAATTTTGAGTTTTGATTCTAAAGAAAAAATAAGAACTCGAGAAAATCTTAATTTATTGTATTTTCTCTTAATATGATGATTGTGTAAATGTGGTATCTTTTCTGACTGATTTATATTTTTTTAAATTATTATTCTTGTTCTCGAATATTATTGAAAAAATAGTAAAGCTTAAATTATGACTTTTTTCAGAGATATCTGTTGTGACAATTTTGTCTTGTTATTTGTGTTGTTATATTGAATCACTTCACTTGGTATTTGTTGGTGTTTTTGGTGGGTGTTGTTGGTGTTATTTGTTTGTTTTGTTTTGTTGGTGTTGTTTGTGTCCTTGGTATGTTCTTGGTGTTCTTAATTTTTTTGGTGTTTTTAATTTTCTTCATTTTATTGGTGTTGTTATTGTTGTTATTCTTGATTTTATTGGTATTGTTGTTGTTGTTAGTGTATTGGCAAAAACGTAAACATTGGTGTCGTTTAATTGGTGATATAACTTGTTGTTGTTATTGTTGGTGGTGTTCTTGGTGTGTGATATAGCTTGTTTGTTGTTGGTGTTTGTTGCGGTATATCGCACATGCAAGTGCACGTGATTGTACAAGTAATATAGTGACTCAAATAGTCGAATATCGTGTCCACGAGGAATACTTAACTAGCAATTCTACTAACTTTAGTTTCGACAACTATGTATTAAGTGTTGAAAGTATCAAGATGATTTTAAAGATTTAAGTAATGATCTAATTAATAAAGGAATAACAATGTGTGACAGTAGCAACGTAAGCAAGGTTGTAAACAATACGAGTTTGAATTTCAGGGTTGAGACACTTTTAACAAACTTACAAATATCTATTCTTATCGTGGTTTAGTTGATTATCGGGTTATTGATTCATAGGATTTAGGGCATGATCATGGTCTCTCAATCCTCTAATCTTCTATCTAAATGGATATTACAACTACGTCGTTGAGGGGGATGCAATAATCCATTAAGATGTTATCCTGCAAGTGAACCAAAAAAGGCTTCTAGGTATATTCCAATCGTAGACACTAATTCAAATCCTTTATTTTATAAAAGAATAAGAAAATTTCTCCTTAAAATCTTCGATCTAACCTATGATTCTCTTCCCGAATTCACAAAAGAATATAGGTGTATTTAATGGTGGCTATTCATCAAAATAGTAAGAACAAGAGATTAAGAACAACCCATATGATAATTCAACAATAAACCACTCTAAGAATATCAGAGTGTAATCATGTTTTCGGCCTCAACCCCAGAACAAGGGGGTTTAGCCACTCATATTCTAATTCAACATCAAAAATAAATAATTAATCATACCAAAAAGTAATGTTGAAAGAATGAAGTTCCAAGAACCCTGAAAAAGTATTGTAAGTATATTTTAGCCTCTGCCGTACATATGCAAGAGTATCCTCAATTATGTTGAAGTGTTCCTTTTATAGTAGGACAATTTTGGCCTACTAAATAGCCACAAATACGATGCGGGGCTCATTCCAGGGGAGCAGATTCCACACTGCGAAAGCCATAGCAAGGGACCAGGGTCCGTACCGTGAGGCTATCACGGACCCTCACTGGAATTCATCGTTGGGAATTTATTTAGCCTCTGCATCGTGGGGCTATCGCGGAGGCTCACTGGAATCAATATCAAAATTACAAGGGGCAATGCGTAGCACAGTCCTGGGGAATAGCTTCCGCATCGCACAACTTATTCCCTCTTTATTCATTGTTTCTTTACTTGTTTTTGTCTCCAAATGCATGCTTTCCAAGCTCAATCCACTTCTTTTCATGTCTAGAAAATCAATCTAAAAGATTCAATCATTATTCTTTTCTTGTAATTCCTCCAATTGCATCCAATTTCATCAAAAATCAACCCTACATCACTAATCATGTCCATTAGCTAAATCATGAAATTATAACTCATACACAATAAGAATAACACATTTTAGCTCATAGAACAAGTCCTACTATGGGTAAATATTGTCACTTGGACATATGAATACACCCAAGATTACCACTTCACAGTTAGAATCTTATTCGTCCTTAAACAACTTTAAGCAAATAATGTACACATCTAAACTTAACACTATAATCTAAGCAAAATACTTGTGCCGGGCACACATAAACCAGACCTGAATCTTTAGCCAAAACTCGCCAATTCAATTTTGTGAACATGAGATTATCCTTTTCAAACATCTTTACCTCAAAAGTGAACTTCCGATTCGTTGGCAAACTCAATTGAGTTACTCAATCAATAACATCCTAGGTCACCCGTGTATCATCCACATGCACCCTCACACCAAGAAAGTTTCCCATTTCTCTCCACAAAAATTTTTGCAATATATATGATAAAATGTATATATCAGAAACTAATTTGCAATATAAATGATAAAATGTAACCACCTGGCCTCATATCTTTATCTTTGGGTCTTGCTACCTAGGGTCTAATTTTGCATAAAACTCCTTAACAAGGTGCAGGTTGCACTCATGTGTCTGCTCAAACAAGAAATTCATGTGCAGCTCTTCTATTCTTTGCACCCTGCTCAAAAACTCCCTCAACAAGCTCGACTAATCAATGAAATAGTCTGCAATATATTTAGTCTTCTCGTGTTTGTAATACCATTTCTTGATAGCCTCTAAAACCCACCTTGTGCCGTACCTCCTAGCCTGTCCTTATGGAATTACCGACGGTCAAGGAACACAACCAGTTTGTCTATTCATTTTACGTAGTTGTTTAGAAATCTAGCCATGGACTTACCCTTTTGCTGAAATCTCGACACATTACCTGTTATTCATAATATTTAGCAAACACATCAAATAAGGTACCTATTTCAGACTAACAAGCACTAAGTGTGAGAAGGTGTTGATGTCACCCCACACTTAGTTCCTAGTACATGTGCGTAAGTATGAGAACTAGGGTACTCAGACTTACCCTATATAGTATATACATCATATAAGCATAACTCTCTAGATTTCATACAAATATCATTTCAGACCTTTGTCCAACTCATAACATTTTGACACCCATTCACTTTCTCACAAATAAATTTGGGTGCACATATTTCTTTGTTTCAACAAAATCATACCAATATGTAATTCATAAATATGCCAAACTTAGCAATTTCATAAAAGTGCATGCATAATTCCAAGCATCATTATAAACCGAGGGCATCCTCTTATAAAAAATGTAGCAAACACTAAGTGTATGGAGATTAACAAACCACCCCATACTTAGTTGATATCATGGTAGTGTAAGTTAACAACCCAAGGTACTTAGACTTTCCTTTTTATCAACGTGCATCCCATATGTTAATTTAAGTGCCACTACATCAAACCACACCTTCTATACATATTTTTCAATAATGCATGTTACCCAAATGTGCAATAGTCCACTAAAATCACATGTTATTAGTATCTTTCAACAACAATGGAACAAGAAAAACACATGAAGCCTAATAACATTCTTTTATAGCACAAAAATTCTCCATGAACTCAAAATCATCCCACTAAGAATCAAGAAAATCAAGTTTATACTCCAATGAGGCATAGAATAATTTCACTTCTTTTACCCAATTAAGTAAAAAGAATAGTAACATGAGTACTTACCTTAGTTGTCTTAGAGAAGATGAGAGAAGAGGTTACTTTTGTTTGTTTAAAATTAAAGAAAAATATAAGAGTGTAGAGAGTTTTGGGAGTGGGGGGCGGCGCGGCTAGGGTTTCTATGGGAAAGGGGAAGTGAAAAATAAGGGAGCATTTATAGGAAGGGGGGAATAAGGCAACTGATTTCTGGGTCTTAACCCTATTTGGTGCGGGTTCCACAATGTGTGGCATAGCGCACATGAAATCTTCCACGTTACCCAACTTATTTCATGATATAGCCCCCGCACTGCGAGCTTATCGCGCACAACTACTGAAATTTGCACTTTGGGGGATATTTTATCCCCCTTTTCTTACCATCCCCTTTACCTAACTTAAGTGCATTTTTTCATACCTGAGAGATTACCTTTAGCAAAAACTTACTTACCTCTCATTCTCCCTTATGGTATTGAGTTTATCATTCCTACACACTCAATAAAAATAATAAAATAATGTAAGAAAAGTGGGTTGCCTCCCACTCAATGCCTTAGTTTTGGTAATGGTATGACACATTTTTTTATGTTATTTTTGGGTTTTCATTTCTATTTCTTCAAATAACTAAGAAATGAACTACACTATTATATTACATTTGTGGGTAACTTCCCACCCAGTGCCTTAGTTTAGGTTGCGGCACGACTATACTCAACTTCATTCATCTTCAAAGTAGATAGACTCTTGTGCTGATCCCTGTGTTCAGCCCAATAATGCTTAACTCTCTGTCCATTCACCATGAATTTTTTGATTTTGTCCTTATTCCATAATTCGATAGCTCCATGACAAGTCATTCTGACTACTTTGAACAGTCCAGACCATTTTGACCTTAACTTATATGGAAACAACTTCAATCTAGAATTTAATAACAACACAAGTTGTCCAAGTTCAAAGACTCGGGTTATAATTTTCTTATCATGCCATCTTTTAGTCTTCTCTTTATACAATTTTGCATTCTCATAGGCATGTAAGGGAAAATCCTCAAGTTCACTCATCTGTAATAATTTCTTTTCTCCAATAGCCTTCATATCAAAATTCAAATTTTTCACTACCCAATAAGCTTGATGCTCAAGCTCCACAGGCAAGTGACAAGCCTTCCCCTATACCAAGAGATAATGAGAGGTCCCAGTGGGCGTATTATAGGCTGTCCTATCCAGCTTCTTTGACCAATCCTTATGCTGTCCATTTATCATGTTTTATAAAATTTGCTTAATCTCTTAATTAGACATCTCCACTTGACCACTAGTTTGTGGGTGATATGTTGTGGCCAAATTATGTCTAACACCATATTTTGCTAATAAATTTTTAAACCAAGTGTTCACAAAGTGTATACCTCCATCACTGATAATTTCTCTAGCTGTGCCAAAATGAGAGAAAAGATGCTTCTTGACAAACTTTATAACTACTCTTACATTATTTATGGGGAGGACAGTAGCTTCAATCTACTTAGACACGTAATCAACTACCACCAGGATATATAAATTGCCATAAGATAGGGAAATGGCTCCATAAAATCTATGCCCCAAACATTGAGTATCGCAACCTCAAGAATATTGTTTAGGGTCATCTCATGGTGCCGTGATATTGTGCCCAACCTCTGACACTGGTCATATCCCCTTACAAAAAAAACAACATCTTTGAATAATGATGGACAAAATAACCCTGGCTGTAACACCCTTTTAGCTGTTCGCTCATACCTATGATGGACCCCATAAGGAGATAAATGATAATTTTGCAACACTTGTTTTGATTCAATTTTAGAAACATATCTATGTATAATTTCATCAATACCTTATTTGAATATATAGGGCTCATCCATACATATGCATGAGAATTATAAAACAACTTCTTTCTCTATTAACTAGTGGCCTCTGGAGGGTAAATACCACTCACTAGCAAATTCACAATATTTGCATACCAAGGGACCTCCAACATATCTAGTGCCAATAATTTATCATCTAGAAACTTTTCCCAAATGCAAATTTTATCCTTATCCATGTGAGCATGACTCTCAAGCCTCGACAGATAATTCGCCACTTGATTTTCAGCTCCCTTTCTATCATGAACTTCTAGATCAAATTTGTAAAGCAATAGAATCCACCTAATCAACCATGACTTTGTATTTTTTTGTTGAAAAACTATCGAATGGCAGCATGGTCAGTATTAACGATTACCTTAGTACCCACCAAATAAGATCTAAATTTATTGAATGCAAAAATGAGTGCTAGCATCTCCTTTCCTGTGACTGTGTAATTCATCTAGGCTGCATCTAAAACTTTACTTGCATAGTAAATAGAGTGAAATACCTTATCTTTCTGTTGCCCCAATACTACCTCAACAGCCATATCACTAGCATCACACATCAACTCGAATAGTAATGCCCAGTCAGGAGAAATCAAGATAGGTTCTTTTATCAATCTTTTCTTTAGAACCTTAAATGTTTGCTGACATTCAGTCCCAAAATCAACCTTAGCCTCTTTTTAAAACAACTTACACATTGGAATTGCGATCTTCAAAAAGTCTTTGATAAAGCACCTATAGAATCTTGCATGCCCAAGAAAGCTTCTCACTCTCTTTACTGACACAAGATAAGGTAGATTTTCAATAAATTTAACTTTGGCTCTATCTACTTCAAGTCCTTTGTGCAAAACCTTATGACCAAGGACAATTTCTTTCTTGACCAAAAAGGGGCACTTTCCCCAGTTCAATACAAGATTTGTCTCTTCACAACGGGCTAAGACTCAATCTAGATTCAGCAAGCAAGCATCAAATAAGTTACCATAGATAGAAAAGTAATCCATAAATACCTAGACCAATTCTTCCACCATATCATAGAAGATAGCCATCATGCAGCTCTGGAACGTTGCAGGAGCATTACAAAGGCCCAAAGACATGCGTCTAAATACATACATGCCATATGGATAGGTAAAAATTGTCTTTTCTTGATTTTCTGGTGCTATTATGATTTGGTTATACCCTAAATAGCCATCCAAAAAGCAATAGTATTACTTCTCTGCCAACCTATTAAGTATTTGATCAATGAATAGAATGGGATAGTGATTTTTCCTAGTAGCATCATTCAATTTTCTATAATCTATAATGATTCTTCATCTAGTCACCGTGTAAGTTGGAATCAGCTCATTAACTTCATTAGTCACAATGGTCATCTCTCATTTCTTTGGGACATAGTACACCGGGTTGACTCATTTGCTGTTGGATATGGAATAAACTATCCCAGCATCAAACCACTTAATTACTTATTTTTGACCACTTCTTTCATCACTAAATTCAGTCTTCATTGGTATTCCACACTCACTTTGTATCCCTCTTTCATGTATATTTTTTGCATACAGAATGAGAGATTAATTCTTGTGATTTCTGACATCTACCAACTAATTGCTTTCTTCCTTCTTTTCAACTCTGTCAATGCTTCTCTCACCTGTACATCAGACAAACCTACAGACAAAATCACAGGCAAAGTATCATTCTCACTAAGGAAAACATATTTTAAATGAGAAGGAAGAGCCTTGATCTCTAGTTTAGGTTCTTTATCTATAAACGTCTTTGGAGATGGTCTAATTGGTCTATTCAACTGCTTAAATTCAATAAATCTAGTGTCAATGAGTGCCAAATCCATAGTTTGCACCATTTAAAGTGCCTCAATATCACTATAGAGATCATATCCCATCAACGCTCTCTCAAGTGGGTCTTTAGACAGAAGAAGGTGGAGCTCAGAATAAAGGTCTACTACTATAATAGCAGATAATTCTTCGTATATAGCTGGCAACTTCATTGTCGTATACACATTGAAAACCTCAACCTTTTTATAAGCTCTCATAGTCATCTTCCCTATAGCTATATCAATAAAGAATTGCCTAGGTTCTAAGAATGGATATCCCAAAGTAAATGGAACAATCAGATCAATATCAAAATCAAGAACAACAAAGTCCATAGGGAAAATAAGTGATACCACTTGCACCAATACATCTTCGATGATCCCGTCAAGCCTAGCAAGAAACTTATCAACCAACTGCAAAATAATAGTCATGGGTTTTGGACTCCTAAGACATATTTTTCTGAACTAAGATGTGGGCATGAGATTGATGATTGCTCCTAAATCACATAAACCCCAAGCACTGATGGATTGTCCGATAGTAATCTGCAAAGTGAAGCTTTTTGGATCTTTCAACTTTGTGGGAAATTTGTTCTAAATTTTGGATGTGCACTCCTCAGTAAGTGCTACTATTGCATATTCATTTAAACGGTTCTTCTTTGCCCCAATGTCCTTCACATACTTTATATACTTTGGATCACTCTACAAAATATCAACAAGAGGGAGATTGACATAAACCTTTTTTCAAAATCTCTAAAAACTTCTTGTAGATAGTCTCCTCTTGGTGTTTCTGCAACCTCTGTGGGAAGTGGGAGGTGGCCTAATTTTTTAAACTTTATCTGGATTGACTTCCATTTTATCCCCCTCACACTTCTTTTTATCTTTTTCCTTTTCAGCATTAATATCCTTTGATTTCACCTATTTAGGTTCCAACTCTTTCAAATTTATTCCACTTCAAGTTATGACTGCATTTGCCTATTTTGGATTCAGCTCAGTATTACTTGGCATACCTCCCTGAGGTCTAGTGTTTTATGCTCTTGCCAACTGACCCATCTGCATCTCTAAGTTCTTTGTAATAAGCTGCTATATCTTAATATCTTCTACCAACTATGCTTGAGTAGCCATAATATTCTTTAGCACCTTTAAATATTGCTAGCCTGAGCTGTGGTTTTATTTCCTTGAACCTGCTGCTGGTGAGTTTGATTCACTGGCCTATGGTATTGATTTGTATTTTGTGCCAAATTTCCACCTCATGAGAAATTAGGATGGTTTTTCCAATTTAGATTGTAAGTGTTACCAAGGTTTTGCTTTCCTTGACGATTAGCATTCCCTATATAATTAACAAAATCAGGATTAACCGCATAAGCATCTGCTGCATGTTCATTGCACATAAATCTCACACTAAGTATTAGCCTAATGAATTATATTCACTATTGTTGTAGGTTGTGTAACCCCCAATTTCATATTGTTGAATTAAGTAGTTAACTAATTTTTTAATGCCCCAAGTTAAGCTGATATAGCAGTAAACTGGTCCACCTCCAACACACATGCAACCTTCTTTTGAGCACTTCTTGAGTCAGCATTCCACTCTGGATTCCCTTGTGAAATTTGATTTAGCAGTGTGTATAATTCATCATGCATCTTCTCAAGAGCTTGACCACCTGCTACTGAATCCAAAAGAATCTTGATGTTTGGCTTAAGGCCCACTATGAAAGTATGAACAAGAACATCATTGGACTGAGGATGATGAGGGAAATTTCTAAGCACACCCTTAAATCTTTCCTAATCTTGGTTAATATTTTCTCCTTCTTTCTTCCTGAAACTTAAAATGTTGCTTCTTAAACATGCTGTCTTCCTACATGGAAAGAATCGAATAAGGAACTTCTGAGCCAGATCGTCCCAAGAAGTGTTGGAGTTTGGTGGTTCAACATATAACCACCTCTTTACTTCCCCAATTAAAGAAAAGGGTAAGAAAGTCATTCTGATATAATTAGTAGATACCAGTAGGAATATAGGTATTGATGATTTCCAATAAAGTTTGTATGTGCTACTGTGGATCTTTATGTGAAAACCTTACAAATCATCCACTTGAACATATCAATTGTACCATATTTTGTTATAATTAAAATTGAACACCCGCCTCTGGCTTGCAGATGCAATTAGTAGCATAGTTCATAAGTAGGATTTCCACTTTATGAATTAATCTGACTTCTGCTCAAGCGGAGCAGCTGGAATCACCGAAGATGGAGCACATGGAGCATTTGGATCAATTGGATTAATAAGATTAAGATATCTTTGCTCCTCCATTTGAATTTGCTAAGTTGGATAGTAATCTATTCGCCTTTGATGAAATGCCTGTTCTCGCTCCAAATAAGGCTCTACCAACTCTCTATCTCTTGCCAGTCTGATACTTTGCCAGTCCTGCAAAAGTCAGCCTTTAATATCAAGTCGTTAACACTTAAACTTATTATCAAAAACCCAAAACTTAGAAAATCACTAATTATACTAGTCCCCCGGCAACGATGCCTAAAAGTTATTGTAGTCTATTGCATACGTAAGTCCATGCGATTGTACAGGTAATACAATGACTCAGATATTCGTATATCGTATCCATGAGGACTACTTAACTAGTAATTCTACTAACTTTAGTTTCAACAACTATGTATTTAGTGTTGAGAGCATATTGATGGTTTTGAAGATTTAAGTAATAATCTAATTAATAAAGGAATAACAATGTTTGACAGTAGCAATGTAATCAAGGTTGTACACAATACTAGTGAGAATTCTAGGGTTGAGACACTTTTAACAATCTTACAAATCTCTATTCTTATCGTGGTTTAGTTGATTATCGAGTTATTAGGTTGCAAGGTTTAGAGTATATCATGGTATCTTGATCCTCTAATCTTATACCTAAATGGACATTACAACTACATCATTGAGGGGGGATGCAATAATCTTTTTAGATGCATTAAGATGTCATCTTGTAAGTGAACTAAACAAGGCTTCTAGGTATATCCCTATCCTAGATGTTAATTTAAATCCTTTATTTTATTACAGAATAAGAACCTTGCTCCTTAAACTCTTTGATCTAACCTATGATTCTTCTCCCAAATTCATAAAGGAATATAGATGTATTTTAATGGTGGCCATCTATCAAAATAGTAAGCACAAGAAATTAAGAACAACCCATATGATAATTCAATAATAAACCACTCTAAGAATATCATTGTGTAATCATGTTTTTTGCTTCAGACCCAAAACAAGGGTGTTTAGCCATTCATGTTTGAATTCAATATCAAAAATAAAATAATCATAGCAAAAAGTAATGTTGAAAGAATGAAGTTCCAAGAACTCTAAAATAGTATCGCAAGTGTTTTTAGCCTCTTCTTTACGTATACAAAAGTATCCTCAATTGTGTTGAAGTCTTATTTTTATATCAGGACAATTTTGGCCTACTAAATAGTCAACAATATGATGCAGGGCTCATTTTAGGCGAACCAAGTCCGCATTGCAAAAGCCATAGTAAGGGACCAAGGTCCGCACCGTGATGCTATCGCAGACCTTTACCAGAATTCATCATTGGGAATTAATTTAGCCCCACATCATGGGGATATCATGGAGGCTCACTAGAATTAACACCAAAATTACAAGGGGTGACATAGAGCACAATCCTCGGGAATAGCTTCCACACCGCACAACTCATTCCCTTTTTGCTAATTATTTCTTTACTTGTCTTCATCTCTAAGTGCATGATTTATGAGCTTAATCCACTCCTTCTCATGTCTTTAAAATCAATCCAAAAGCTTCAATCATTATTCGCTTCTGTAATGCCTCCAATTGCTTCCAATTTCATCAAAAATCAACCTTGCATCACTAATCATTTCCATTAGCTAAATCATGCAATTCAACCCAAACACAATAAGGATAACACATTTTAGCTCATATAACAAGTCCTACTATGGGTAAATATTGGCGATTGGACATATAAATATGCTTAAGATCAGTGTTGGTGTTGGTGTTCTTATTGATATATAAGTTTGCCCAACAGTTGTGTAATATGTTTTAAAGAATAAGAATCTATTGAAAACAACTAAATCATTTGTTGGTTTATTGGTTGATTTCTTCTAGATGACCCATCTGTTGCAACAAATGGGTCATCTATTTGAAGTTATCAAAATAGTCTCGTTGCTAGTTTAATGTATTCCAATAGATGACTTATCTATTACAATAGATGGGTCATCTATTGGAAGAAATTAAAACAGGTCTTGCTACTGGTTTGATTTCTTCCAATAGGCTGCTCATATGTTAGTAATATTTTTATACTGTGTTGTATTTACTAAATTTTTGTTACCGTTTCTAATGATGCACAAATCAATTGTATTTTCCCCTCTTATTTATAGATTAAAAAATGGCTCCCAAAAGAAAAAAATGGATCAACTTCTGACAAAGTAACTAATATAGCTAAATTACAACACCATTAGAAAAACTTGCTAAACAAGCTCTTTCACAAACAAATGAAGTGTTACTATCTGTTGATGTACAGTAAGAGAATGAAGATGTAGAAAGAGATACTAAAGAATATATTGAAGGGGAATCAGTTAAGATCTAGTGATGGTGTCGAAAAGCAAAGTGAGAGAGATGAAGAGGAAATTGTAGATAAAGAAGCTGAAAAAAAATAAGGAAGAAGATAGAGATAATGAAAAAAGTCATAAAGGAGATAAAGAAGAAGGTGAGGATGAAGGTGATGATAAAAATAAAAATAAAGTATGAAAAAAGAATAATAATAAGAAGATGGATCAAAAGATGAAAATAAAAGAGAGAATGAAGAGGACAAAGCTGATGATAATGTTTATGGTGATGTTGAGATATCGCCGATTGATCATAATCGTAGATAAAAAATCTAGCATGATCTTCTCAAAACTTTTAGTATTGACTAGTTACAAATTTAGATGCCTATAGACAACTCTAAAAATTGGATTAGTGATTTTGTAGTTAAATATTTCGTGGGTAAAAATTTAATAATTTTTGGAAGATACTGAGAGATGAAAAATTGAAAGATTACTTTATGTCCAACTGCGTTGGATACTTTCTTGATTTTTTGGAGAATAATAATGCACGCTTTAAAATGAACATGGTATATTCTCTTCTCAAGTGCTACTTCAAGTATAAGGGTGATCTTGATCGAACATTGAAGGATGAGGACAAAAAGATGGATGAGAATTGGATAAACTACTATAGCATGCCAGTTTGTTTTGGTATGAAAGAATTTTCCATAGTGACTGACCTGAGATGCCATCATCTATCTGAACCTCTTTCAAAAGTAATACCCTTAAAAATATAAATAAAAGTAGCACTCCACAATCATCCAAGACATCAAAGAAAGGTAAAATACTAACCAAGCCACCCACCAAAACCAACAGAGGCAAAGAAAAAATGGGTTGTTAGATATTATTGAACCTAGATACAAAGACAGGTAGTCAATGATTGATCTTTAGAATAAAATGTTTTTGAAGAAGCACAAGAATCCATTGTTCTTAGTTTGGTTTGTACATTCCATTTTATGGGCCAAAGACATCAACTGAGCCATAGAACCTGAATTATTGGTACTTGCTTCGGATTTGGAGTCATTCAAAAATTATCCAGGAGGATATGAAAGCTATTTCTTGACTACAACAACAACATACCCAGTGTATTCCCACAAGAGTGGGGTATGGAGAGGGTAAGATGTACACAGTCCATACCGCTACCTCCGAGAAAGTAAAGAGGTTGTTTCTGATAGACCCCCAACTCAAAGTAGAGAACAGTAAACAAAGGGATGGAAAACATAATAGAAAATCAGGAATAAGAAATAATAAAATAGATATCAGAGAAATATGAAATACGAGACATAAGGGTGACACGAAATAAGAAAATAGGTACTAAGATATAAGACCTAGTGCACCCACCTTACACTCCCATAACAAGGACCCTATGAACACGGACCTAGGATTACTAATCCGGCTACACAAGACTCTCCAGACTACAAGCTACAACCCACACACCCGCATTAGCCTTCTACCCTTATCCGCGACCTCCACACCTTCCTATCTAGGGTCATGTCCTCAGTCAACTGGAGCTGCTCCATGTCATGTTTAATCACCTCCATCTAGTATTTCTTTGGCCTACCTCTAACTCTCTTGAATCCATCCAAAGCAAGCCTTTCATACCTCCGCACTAGGGCATCCGCACTTCTCATCACATGCCCAAACCATCTCAGTTTTCCTTCCCACAACTTGTCTTCCTCTGAAGCCACTCTATTTCTTGACTATAAAATATTTATTGACAAAGTTATCTCCAAAGACGATTAACTTATATGGCTTTCCTTGGGCTTTCATGGTAAACTTATCCCTCTTTATTAAGTGTTTTATTTATTTATGCTATTGAATAATTATTCTGAATTTTTATTTGAATCAAGTTTACATTTTTAGGTTTTGGAATTTGAATCCATTCCTCTCCTCCGACAACAAGTCAAGGACTACTCGAAAGAGGTTTCTCATCCAAGGATCCTTAGGTGGTTGTTTGTCAAGAACAGCTCAAGTTGAATCCCCTTGATCTGTTTAACACTTCTAACGATACAATAAGTTTTGTTTTAAATAGAATAATTTTACTCAAGTTAACACATTACAATAGATAACTTATTTGTTGCAACAGATGAGTCATTTGTTTGCAACAAATTAACCATCTGTTGTAACCAATAATCTATCTATTGCAAATTACCCATCTACCATAACTTATGCAATAGATGAGTCATCTGTTGTATAATTTCACTGAATCAATTGATAGATTACCCAACTTACTATAAACTAATACACCAGATAGGTAATTTATTGCAATAGATGACTTATCTATTGCAAATCTCTTTCAAATTATAGGTTGATTTAATATATCTTCTTTTATTCATAGGTTGTGCATCCCTAGATTGTACTTATTACAAAAGAGTTAGAGATTCCTACCTTTGTTACTCTAAGTATTGTTGAATAAAACCAGACCCAAAGATTGGCTTGATAAAAAATAATTGGATGGATAAATAACTATCAAAAGAAAAATAGTTAGGAAATGTCACCTTGTTCTTGCTGAGCCTATTGTTGAGGTTTTGGTGATGCAGCAATAACTTTAAGTGCTGGTATTAATGTTTTTGATAGTGATAGTGTTGGTGATGCTGGTATCAGAGATGCAGATGTGCATATTAATGATGCTCATAAAAATTTGTTTAAAAAAAGAGTTGACCATGATGATGGTAATATTGGTGGTGTCTTCACCCTTTTCAGTGGGCATACCACCACTTTTGGTCCATATTCAAGCTCATGATCTACCTGCAAATGCCAAGAATGCAAGGACACATATGACACTTGATTTAAAACATTGATGCTATGACTGTTACTGTTAATGAATTAACATCTAAGAGGGGTATCATACCTTTAAGAAAGTTGAAAAATCCATTTACTCCCTTGGATGTTAAGATGAGGAAAAAAGCAATTTCCAAGGTACTATCAGATATTAAATAAAGAAAAAATATTGAGTAAATTCAAGGGGTCATAGAAGATTAGGGACAACTAAATAAGGTGAATATATACAAGTTAGTGAAAGCCACAAAGAAGTCTAAGTTGAACACACTGTAAAATCCAAAAAGGTCTTATAAGTCTACTTTATGAATAAATTTAGGCCAAAAAACTTCAAGAACATTACATATATAGAGCAGTGGCTTTGGGAATAGGTAATTTACATTTTATAACCTTCTATCTATTCAATTTGTAACCTTCTAAGTATCTATTGCATATGATTACCCATCTGTCACATTAGTTTGTGGTAGATTAGGTAATCTATCAATTGGTTCAGATAACTTATGCAACGAATGACTCATCTGTGGAAACAGATGAGTTATTTATTGCAATAGATTGCCCATATGTTGTATAGATTGAATTAGATAGGTAATATGTTATTAGGTCTAGAGAACTAATCCAACAAATGACTCATTTGTTGCAACAGATGGACCATCTATTGTATTATTTCAATTGATATTATAAGTTACTAACTTATTTAAATCATACTCTTATATTATTATATTAATGAAATTCTTCACCTCATACGAGAGAGGAACCTTAAATCCACAGGGTATTTGATCTCGGGGATTGGATCATAGAACTCAACTTCTACATTAACTTCATAAATAGGTACAACAAACTCAGTAAAGAAGTGACAACTCCCAGTCGTATAAAAATTGAGGAGATATTTTTTGAATTTGAATAGGATGAGTACATGATTGATTACTGTAGAGAAAAGAGGCCAGATCCAGGTGCCATGGATTGGACTGGAGCAAAGAGGATTCTTGTAGTGATAAACTTGAAAAAAACATTTTGTGACTGTTGAGATCATCATGAATAAGGGAGTTATGAATGTTTACGATTGTAATACCAATTTTTGAAGATTGGAAATTTTAATTTACATGGAACCATTGTTAGAGTTGTTCCAAAAATTGTTGAAGCAAAGTGTCATAATTAATCACTTGCTAGAAAAGTTGTTCAATGAATGATGGGATTTTGAAGTTTGAAAATAGGCCCTTCCCAAAAATGAGACTGGTGTGGGTAATACTCGCTTGTATTTATTGAGCATTTGATAACCAACAATGGTATGATGCTCCTAGGACCTTATTGAATAACAATATAGTGGCAAAGATGAAAGAGGTTTGCGCTGTTAGGGTAGAATGTAAAAGTTTAGAGCCTTAATATGCGTTGTAGTTTGTTTGACTTATCTGGATGTGTATTAATATTGGTGATAGAAATATTTTATTTTTAGTATTTTAGTTAATTATATTATGTAATTGATGTCCATTTATTTTGTCATGAATTTGATTTTATCCTTAGATTACAAAAATTATAAATTATTATTAAAAATAGATTACTAAGTTTAAATATTGCAATAGATGCATTATCTGTTGCAACAAATGACTCATCTATTGGGTTAGAAATAATTACACAAATATAAACATCTGTTGCAATGTAATAAATGACTCATCTATTAAAAATAATCTAACTGACATAAACATCTATTGTAATGCAGCAAGAGATTTATATGTTGAAAATAATTAAACAATTATAAATATCTGTTACAACAGATACAATATCTGTTGCAAAAAATGACTTATCTGTTGGAAATAACCAAACACATATAGAAGTTTGTTGCAATAGATAAGTAACCTATTGCAACAAATGACCCATCTATTGGAAATTATCAAATAGATATAGACATTTGTTGCAACAGATAACTAACCTGTTGCAGTAGATGACTCATCTATTAGAAATTATCAAATATTTATAGACATCTGTTGCAACAGATAACTCATCTTTTGGAAATTATTAGAAATAAATAGATATCTATTGCAATAAATGACTTATCTGTTGGAAATTATCAAACAAAATTAGAAATATATTGCAACAGATTACTAACCAGTTAAAACAAATGACTCATCTTTTGGAAATTATCAAACAGATATGGACATCTATTGTAATAGATGACTAACCTATTTCAACAAATGACTCATATATTGGAAATTATCAAATATGTATAGACTTCTGTTACAGTATGTTATAATACGTTGTAATAGGTTATACGCTTAGTTGATCATGTAATTTCTATGTAATTCATTAATATTGTAATTGAACTTATAAATTGAACGCAAATTATAGTTAAATCAATTTATTTATTATTAATCATGGTTTAATATGAAATATTTTAGACCAAATTAGTCAGTTGATCACTCTATTTGGGACGAATACACTACTTGATCCTGTAATTACTATGTAATTTATTAAGATTGTAATTGAACTTATAAATTGAAAGCTAATTATAGTTAAATTAATTTTTTTTATTAATAATTATGATTTAATATAAACCATTTCACATTAATTTAGTCAATTTATCACTTTATTTAGGACGAATACACTTAGTTGATCTTGTAATTACTATGTAATTATTGTTATTGTAATTGAACTTATAATCTAAAAGCTAATTATAGTTAAATAAATTTGTTTATTACTAATCATGTTTTAATATGAAGTATTTCATATCAAATTAGTCAATTATCACTCTATTTAGGACGAGTACACTTAATTGATTATGTAATTACTTATTGAGATTGTAAGTATTGAACTTACAAATTACAAGATCATTATAGTTAAATCAATTTATTTATTACTAATCAGGGTTTAGCATGAAGCATTTCACTTCAAATTAGTCAAACTATAGATATCTTTTGCAACATATAACTAACCTTTTGCAATAGTTAACTCATCTGTCATAAATTGTCAAATAGATTCAAACATCTATTGCAATAGATGAGTCATATGTTAAAAGATATCAAAATAAGTGTTGCTAGTGGTTTGATTTCTTCCAACAGATGACTCATTTGTTGTAACAGATGATTCATCTATTGGAAGAAATCAAAATAGGTTTTGTTTCTGGTTTGATTTCTTCCAATAGATGACCCATCTATTTCAACAAAAAAGTCACAAACTCAACTCCATGTTCCTTCATAATCCCCAACTTATGTAACCTCTTATCTTAATTAATAATAAACTCAAAGGCACCCTCAGACTCAGTATACTTGAATGTTGGAGGTTTCATCTTCAAAAGTTTTTATCAGCAGTTCCTGTTCTATACCAATCATCACCAAACACAATAACAAATAAGGAAAAATATTGACCCCTTAAGCTTCATCCATTCTAGTAACCATGGCGATAGTAGGATGAACAACTAGATCTTGATAAATCAGTAACATGGGTGCGTATCCAATCCTAGAAAACCCACTCAAAAAAACTTACACCTATTGACCATCCTCAATGAACCTATTGAGCAGCTACCTCAAGCTTTACACCCTATTTCTCTAATGCTTCCATCTTCTCTAAATGATCCTGAGGTGGAAGAGGTTATGCTAATCTCTCAAGATTCTGGCCAGCCATCGATTGAGCTCCACCCTTGGCAGGTGTGGCTCGTTCTATTCTTTGCCTCACTCGTTCTCTTCTCTTCCCATCTAGCCCCACAATAGGAGCACCTAGTGTGGGAGTTGCTGGTTGAGTTCATTGGATCTAGTGTTCAATATTTGGGAACAAAAAAATAAAGAAAATTAGATACTAATTTAGATCACCATACAAATTAAATCAAGTTATACCATGAAATAAACAAGAATGAAGGATTTTCTTAAGTCCTATAGCCTCTCTAAGAAAAGTATAGAAATATACATAACGTTATGTGAGACTATATTGGATCCATTTTAGTACAACAAGATCGATAATGTAACACCCCGTATTGAAGTACGTGTATTAGCGTATTCAAGTAGGTGTATTGGTCTTACTTATATGGAATTAATTTTTTATTTTATTTATATCGGAATTTGTCCGTCGATGGTTCCATGCGAAGATTATTGAATAAGCTTTCCAACGATATAAGGATTTCCAAAAATGGATAGGTTTTGGATATAATCGAGCACGTTCAAAACTATAAAATGGTGGCCGGAATATTTGGGAATAGTAAATGTGCAGGAAAATTTCCCGCACACAAACTACTGAGGCCAGCCAAATTTTTGGGTTAACTTCAAATGATCATAAATCCTTTAATATAATAAACTGGGAGATCTACAACCTATGAAAAGAAATATCTTTGAGTCTTCTTTCCAGTTCAATTGGTTTCATCCAAATCCAACGTCTGAGTAAGGAGTTATACTCGTTTTACTTCAGCCTATCAAAACAGATTTTTAGGGTCAACTTCAAACGATCATAACTCCTTGTACAGGATGAATTGGGTGACCTACTTTATATGAAATGAAAGTCCTTTGAATTATCCTTCCAACAATACCAATTTCACCCAAATTCGATATCGGAGTAAAGATTTATGGTCAATCTACTTTAGTTTATCAAAACAGTCTACCAAAGGACAGATTTGACATTATTTAAATTTTAAAGGCATTTTGGTCATTTCCTATTATATTATCGACGAGAATATGTGTATATATACATGTATATGAGTTCAAAAAATCATTTTTATCATCAATCATTGAGAAAGAACAAACCCTAGCCAAATTTGACCTTTAAATTACTTTTGATTCAACTGTAGAAATTCTAAAGTAATCTGATAACTGCGTTTGTCATCTCGAGAGCTTCGAACGGCACCTATTATTTGTACAAGCAAGATTGCATAATCCAGAGGTGAATTCTAATGTATGAATATTGTTTGCCTTTGTTCTTTTCCATATGTATATGTGTGATAGAGGATTATATGTATTGGATGTCATTGAAAGGTGATGGAAATAGGGTTATGGACTATTTTGCATGGTTTGGTTGTATCGAATTGTGGAAGGTGGATATGGTAATTGAGTTATGGAAGGTGGATATGGTGATATACTATTGAATTGATGATTATTTATGTCTATGGCTCAATTTGGTTTAATGGATTGGTTGGAAGGATAAATGAATCAAAACTTGATATTGGAGGATGTTGTATGAATATGCATGGCATGTGAATGTAATTAGAGTATAAGAGGGTTAAAGTGACACCCTTTATGGTGTAATTAAGGCTTACTACTTAACCACTAGTTTGGTAATTCAAATAATTGAATTGTGATGTTTGGTTGCTAATACTAGATTGCTATATATGTTCATTGTAGATAAGTAATCCGAAAAGACGGGAAGTCCATTTGGGACTAGTATGGAAGGTTGACAGTCAGGTATGTAAAGCATACTCTATACCATATCTTTGGCATAAAAGTGAACAATTGTTCTATTAAGAAAGTTTCCAAAGTTATTCAATAACATGTGATCCATAATGGTTTTGTATGATGTCCTACGTTACCAATGAACTTGTTTCCACCCTACAAGATGTCAAGACATTCCAATACTTACTTGTTTTCCAAATCTTACATGTTTATTGCACTAATGAATTTCAGAAGGTATCCTATTACTCAAACAAGATCCATGTGCTATTAATGACTCCAAAACATTTCATTGATATACCAATAAGTTCCTACTTCATTGTTATGACATTGATGACTCCAAAACACTTCATTGATGTGCCAATGAGTTCTTACTTCATTGTTATTGCATTGATGGTCTATTTATATGTCTGTTATTGATGTATCATTGTTTCAAAGTATCAAAAATGCAGTGGCGACTGAAATAACAATCTTAAAGATTAATTAAACTAAGTGATGGAAGTTCTCTCTTATCGGGTGGTATCCCAGGGGCATAAGCCTATCATGGGTCGATCCCTATTTATGTGTTTATGGGTGGTATCCCAGGGGCATAAGACTATCATGGGTCGATCCCAGTTGATATGTACTGGAGGTAGCCTAATGGTCACAGTACAGTACAGTAATGATTACAAAGATGATAAGAATGAAGGAAAGTGATTGAACAATGTACAGGTTGTCACAAGTTCTAGTAAGTGTGGTCCACTCCTATTACGATTTATTCACTTGTTTCTGATTTCTATTGAGCTCCTATGTGATTATCTAAAGTTTTACATACTTAGTACATATTTCGTACTAACGTCCCCCATGGGGGACCTGCATTTCATGCTGCAAACACAGGTACCTCAGCTCATAGACCGCACAAGTAGGAGCCAGGCTTTGTAAACCTCTCCCAGCATATCAAGGTGACCCAAACACTCAATCATGTGATATAATATATGGGAATCGAACCTCTCAATCATTTGATAATAATAAGGGGGACTCAAACCACCCGATCATATAGACCCCCGCGTCGAAAATTGCAATTTCCAGTACTGTCCCCTCAGGACCTCTACTTTTATGGCTCAGCTACATGACCCTCATTAAATCCCAATTAAAAACATTTATCACACATTCCCGTTCATTGAACCATATTTCACATTAAGGCATATATTATTAGTATCGTCATACCAACTACACTTGCAAGGTAACAACAACATGCCAAAATAATTACATTACTTGGGGAAATTCACAACCCCCTTGGTTCAATTATGCAATAGCACATGAAATCACAAAACCCATAAGGTTCAATTCAAAACCATTATGCCTCATTAGCTTTCATATTATGCGAAACTTCAAGAAAAGTTCAATATGCATACTTTTCATATTCAAAACCAATTTCACAATATGGGTTTGAGGTAATAACCACTTCAAAAGTCACAAGTTTGGGGAGAATCATAGTACCCTAGTTCATTCACCATACCCATGCACCCACTAGTTCAAAACCATAATTAAGGCATGAATAATCATAAATAATCCATGAGAAACATTGTTCAATCAATAAGCATTCAAAACCCTCAACCCTTGTTTCAAAACCAATATCAATATCTCATAAATAATACTTTAAATCATATTCTTTTACAAAATTAGAAATTAGGGAAGAGTAACATACTTGAAATACCAAGTTTTACAAAAAGAATTCAATCTTTGAGCCCTTGGATGACCTATTTCTTGGAAACCCTAAGTATCTTGTTTGAGAGAATTTAAGAGAGTTCTGAGAGTGTTTGAGTACGTTATCAATGAGAAAACCCCCTTAAGTATTTCATGAATGTGGGGTTTTAACTTGGTAGGAGGGAATTATCCAAAGTGGCCACAATTTAAAAACTGAAATTTAGTTGTCAGTGACTACGGGTCACTATACGACTCGTAGGGACTCATTACGGCTCATCACCATGAGTCATAGCCAAGACAGTTTCTAGGACACCCCCACACTGTTGACCCTATGACTCAATTGATATGACTTGTAATGGGACCCTATAACTCATAGGGTCTAGTTGTAGTTAATACAGAATCTAATTGGGGTAAACACTGGATATCCTACGATTTGCACCTAACGACTCGTAATGATTCCTTACGACTCTTAGTGAGAAACTCATTCTCAGAGCATAACTTAGTCACACACTTACCGATTTGGTTATGATTGGGTCCCTAGGACTTGTCTAGACTCCCTACGACTCATAGAGGTAAGTCGTAGTCAAGACAACGAGGATAAAATTTTAGAAATTTATAAGGACCAAAAACCTTGGGAGTTACATACTCCCCCTTAGGATCATTTGTCCTTGAAAGACATGACAAAATTTTTATCAGCATGATTTGACTCCAATATAACCACACTTACCTTTAACAAAGACAGAAACCAAAGATACTAAGGAAATTACATACCTCAATCATGATTTGCCAAAATAGGGAATAAGAATGGATACTTGGACTTCATGTCTTTCTCAGCTTCCCAAGTAGCTTTCTTAGCCTTTTGGTTTCTCCAAAGAACCTTTTCTGAAGTCACGTCCTTCGTCCACAACCGACGAACTTGCCTATCCAAAATCTCAACCAAAACACCCTTGTAGGATAAGGAATCTAAAATATCCACCTTTTCTAAGGAAACAACCGTCGAAGGATCACCCATATACTTTCTAAACATTGAAACATTAAATACCTTGTGAATGGAGTTAAAAATAGAAAGAAACTCTAATTCATAAGCGACATTACCAACCCTCTTCAAAAGTAAATACGAACCAACATAATAGGGATTGAGCTTTCCCTTCTTTCCAAACTGCATCACTTTCTTTATGGGAGACACCTTTAAGAACACCAAATCACCATCACTGAAATCCAACTCCCGTTGACTTATATTTACACCAGGCTTTTGGTGACTTTTGGTAGCCTTAAGTCTATCTCGAATCACCTTAACCTTTTTCATGGCTCCGTGAACCAAATCAGAGCCAAACAACTTATTTTCACCAACCTCAAACCATCCAATAGGAGACCTATACCTCCTACCTTATAAGGCCTCAAACGAAGCCATACCAATGCTATAGTGATAACTATTGTTATAGTCTAATTCTATGAGAAGCAAGTTATCAACCCAACTACCACCATAGTGAAACACACAAGCCAGAGGTATATCTTCCAAGACCTAAATTATCTTTTCACTTGCCTGTCTATCTGTGGGCGAAAAGCAGTACTAAGGGTTACCATAGTCCCCAAACCTCACTAGAAAGACCTCCAAAAGTGAGATGAGAACTGAGTACCTTGATAAAAAATGATAGAAACTAGAGCACCATGCAACTTCACGATCCTCTCAATAAATAACTTGGCATAATCCTCAGAAGATAAATTAGTCCTCATTGCCAAAGAGTGAGCAACCTTAGTCATCCTATCCAAGATGACCCAAATTGAATCAAATTGCTGGCGAGATTGCAGAAGAACTATGAAAAAATCCATATTAATTATCTCCCATTTTCATACCGGCAGCTCAATCTCTTGAGTCAACCCACATAGCCTCAAGTGCTCCACCATCACTTGCTGACACACCATGCACTTAGCCATAAAATTGGCGACATCCCTCTTCATATTATTCCACCAATAAATCTTCTTAAGATCATGATACATTTTTGTCTAACCAAGATGAACCGTATAATGCGACTCATGAGCTTCAGCCAAAATTCTTTCTCTCAACCCATCAATATAGGGAACCTATCATCTACCTTGGTACCTCAAAATACTATCACTACCAGTTTCAAAAGCCATCATATTTTGCCTGCCTACATCTCCTTGATTTGCATCAATATAGGATCTAACATATGCTTCTCCTTCACCTCTGCACCAAGAGTAGACTTTACCACCTCTTGAACAATTACACCACCATCTTTAGAATCTAAAAGACGAACTCTAAGATTAGACAAATAGTGAATATCCTTTACCATATTCTGCTTTTTCTAATCTAAATGGATAGGCTTTCCATGGATAAGCAATTAAGAGCATTAGTAACCACGTTAGCTATACTTGGATGATAGTGGAGACTCATGTCATAGTCTTTTAGCAACTTAAGCCACCTTCTTTTCCTGATATTTAGCTCCTTCAAAGTGAACACATATTGTAGGCTCTTATGATCAGAATAAATATCAACATGGACTCTATACAAATAATGCCACCAAATCTTTAATGTAAACACCATAGCTAACAATTCCAAATCATACATCAGATAATTCTTCTCATGAACCTTCAACTATCTAGAAGCATATGCAACTACCTTTCCATGTTGTATCAACACACAACCTAATCCCACCTAAGACACACACAATAGACAACAAAAACATCAGTTCCCTCAAACAGAGTCAAGACTGGAGCAAAAGTTAACTTATTCTTCAACTTCTCAAAACTACCATCATAAGCATCAGACCAGAAGAACTTCACCTTATTCTAATTTAACTTAGTCAATAGGGTAGCAATAGAAAAGAAACTTTCCACCAATCTTTTATAATAATCGGCTAAACAAAAGAAGTTCTGAATATCAGTTGGAGTCATGGGTATACCTTACTTCTTAACAACCACGACTTTCTGTAGATCCACCAAGATCCTTTTATTAGAAATAGCATGGCCCAGACAAGTCATAATATTTAACTAAAACTCTCACTTAGAGAACTTAGCATACAAACACTGATCCTTTTGGTTCTATAACACAATGCAGATGTTATTGGCATGATACGCCTTACTCTTGGAATACACCAAAATATCATCAATAAAGACAATCACGAACAAATCAAAAACTAACAAGAAACCTGATACATAAGATCCATAAATGCTAACGAGGCATTGATCAAACCAAAAAACATCACCAAAAACTCAAAGTGATTGCACAGGGTTTAAAAAGAAGCCTTAGGGATATCTGCCTCCCTAATCTTCAACTGATGGTACCTATACCCAAATTAATCTTAGAAAAAAAGTTAGCACCTTAAAGCTGATCAAAGAGATCATTAATCATCGGAAGGGGATACTTATTCTTTACAGTTACCTTATTCAATTGATGATAATCAATACGCATCCAAAGGGAGCCATTCTTCATAATCATAGAGTATAAGCACCCCACGAAGACATGCTAGGGCAGATAAAACCCTTATCCAGAAGATCTTTCAACTACTCCTTGAGTTATTTCAACTTAGTTAGAGCAATTCTGTAAGAAGGAATAGAAATAGGATGAGTGTCTCAGAGAAGATCTATCCCAAAATTAATTTTCCTATTGGGAGGAATACCAGGAAGATCATCAGAGAACACCTCAGGAAATTACAGACCACAGGGACAATCTACAATGAAGGATCTTCGGATCTATAATCATTAACATGCACTAAGTGATGGAGGCACACTTTAGAAACCAATTTTTTGGATCTATGATATGAAATAAACCCTTTCTTAGGCACTGGGTAACTACCTTCCCATTCAATTACCATTTTATTTGGGAAATAGAAACTAAACCTATGGGTCCGATCATCTAGAAATGCATAGCACAAATGCAACTAATCCATCCCTTAAATCATATCAAAATCTACTGTATCCAACTCTATTAGATCCTCCAAGGTCTTTCTACCATTGACCAACCTAACATAACCACCATAGACCCTTCTAGAGATAATGGAGTCACCCACTAGGGTGGACATAGAGAAAGAGTTTGAAATACACTTAGGATAAAAACCAAAATGAACAGTTACCTAAGGGGTCACATAAGAGAGAGTAGACCTGGAATCAAGTAGATAGTATACATCACGAGAGAAGAGTTTGAGCATACAAATAATAATATCAGGGGATACTTCTGAATCCTAGTGAGTGGCAAGAGCATACACACAATTTTGACCAGTGCTAGAGGCCAAAGTAAAAGTAGCACACTTTTGTGCAGAAGTTGATAAAGTAGCAATAGGAATCTTATTCACCCCAAAAGCAGCCCTAGAACGACAATCCCTCCACATTTTCAATCATGCTATATTTAAAATATTTGTTCCCCTCTATTCACAAATACCACAATAAAACTGACTACAGAATCCACAAGGAGGATATAATAGAGCTGATTAAGCCACACTAGCCTAAGGTTGGGCTCTGGGTTCTCTAAACCTACTATCATACTGAAAATAATGATCACCCGACGACTTTAGATAAGGAGCACTAACCATAGAGTAGGAACCAAATTTACCCTATTTCTTTTTAGACTACTTTCTACCATCTTTACCATGTTGCTACTGACCTCTACCCTAATTCAAATAGAAAAACCTCTTACTTTATTTTTTACTCATTTCCACTTTATTTTTTTCTCTTACACTTATTACATATACACCATAGTCTAGAGATGCCCATATCCTTGCTGAACAAGGAGGCCTTGCTCTCCAAAATCAACTCACGAGATAACCCAAAAGCAAACTTCTTTATTCTAGCCCTTATGCTAGACACCAACTCAGGAGCATAACAAGAAAACTGATGAAACTTTAAAGCGTACTCTTTTACTAAAATCCTGTCTTGCTTCAAATTCACAAATTCCTCAGCCTTTGTTTTTCTCAACTCCAGAGGAAATAAGCGATCAAGAAAAGCGCTTGAGAAGTCATCCCCCAAATTAGACTCAACAAAATCACCCCTAGATTGGTCCCATTCTTCATACAACTTACACGCTATATCCTTTAATTAGTAAGCAACAAACTCAATGCCCTCCACGTTAGTAGCATGCATCACACAAAAAATATTTTTTATCTCATTAATGAAATTTTTGAGGATGTTCCTCAACTTTTGAACTAATGAAAGTAGGTAGACTCAACCTCATAAATTGACCTACTCTATTGGCCTCAGAAAATGGAGTAGTAGAAATAACCTATTTAGTCTAGAAGGCCACCAATTGTGTAAGCAAATGAATCAACTGGCAAAACTCAGCATTAGATACATCAGCTTGAGGTACCTAAGAAAGAATAGGGGAACCGGTCAAGCTCCATCAGGAAAATTAGAAGTAGCAACCCTAGATCGAGTCTGAACTCTTAGAGTAGGACGAGATCTATCCAAATTGTCCTCAAATGAGATAGAAGAGTTTCCACGAGCATCAAATATCCTAGGAGGCATGATCTAAAAAGAGAACATATGAAAATTAGAGAAGATTCAAAACCTTAGACTCTATAGCTCAAAATAGAACAACAAAAAAGGGAAACATTCCTAGATGCCTCATAGCCTCTTCATTATAAGTGTGGCATGCTACACATTGATAAAAGAGACTCTACTTGAAATGGCTTTATGACACTAATTGGACCATGATCCTAGTCTCTCATACCATCTTTGTCATGACCCAAACTAGGACCTGGCCATGACGGGTATCTCAAGTCTATAGAGGACAGGAGACCACCCCCTTGCACCCATCCAAACAATATGATAACCCCAACGTATGATGAACTCCAAGCATATAACAAGATAATTTCACAAATTTAAAAGATACGTTGATGACTAATGACCAACAACCGGCCAAAGCAACTGACCAACGTCACCTAAGTCCACAGTAATCTAATAAAGCCTTCTATAAAAAGAACCAAAACCAGTCTTAGTCGGGAAATATCCCTTACTCTAACAATAACAACGATAATGTCAATGATAATGAAAGAAAACTATCAACTCAAATCCAAGAATAAAAGCTGATGAAATGCTTAAGCCTTTCAGAGAATGAAAGCTCACCACAATAAATCGATGAACCAAGATGACCCACATAACTTTGAATAGGAAAAGTAAAAGTAGATTTGGTGCCTACATCACATGGGGATTCAACGTTCGAGGATGGTTAGTGGGGTGAACACTTGCATAGAACTCAGGGATAGGGGACAAAATAATATCAACTCTAGTTATTTAAAATACCATATGAATCATATCAAAATACATATATATAATATGTAGGGATAGGTAACGAGGCTTATAAAGAACTTTAAAGCTTTAGCCTGGATGGTGTAGCTCAACCATCATAGCATAAGAAGGCATCCATGGGCTATATGGGTCAAGATCTCCCCCAACTGGTAGGTCCCCAGTGTGTGTGGATACACAAACCAGAGGTTATATATATGAACTATAGGGTATTTGAACCTCCTAGCATATCAAGGTGACACAAGCACCCTGTCATAGTATAACACTCTATATTTTTGAGCTAGAATTCAAACCATTATTTTGATGTGTATAAGCTTGAATATAATTATTTTATATATAAATGTAAGTTTCATAATCATAATACTAGTATGAAAAGTCCCTTTGAGGGGAAGAATGTTCGTCGTAAACACTTAGAGTGAAGTAGAGTAAAGAGCTTTCATTATCGACCAAATTTTGGAATTTGATTCTAAAAGGGTCAACTTTGAACATCTATAACATCTAGAATATATGGAATTTTTTTGGATCTAGACCCTACCAAATTATAGATAAATGTGTTTTTATCCAACGCATCTGATTTTGCCTTAATCCAATACCCAAGCAAAAAGTTATGAGCACTTTTTAAGGAGGTAGAAAGGGTCAACAATACTGGTGCGATGCAGAGCTCATCATGGATATTACCCTCTGCGATGCACCAAGGCTTTAAATTCTTTAATTTTTAGGTTTGTTGACTTGGGATGAGAGGTATTGAAATGCTTTCACTTATAAACGACCCCTAAAAACTATAATAACCTATTTCCATCAGTTTTCATGACATAACATCAATTATTTCACTCTAAAAAATCCTCTCTCTCAAATTCCCCTTTCAAGTCAAGCCTAAGGTTCATGGAGGTGATCATCTAGGGTCCTAAGGGTGTTGTTTTTTTCAAATTTCTTGGAAATTAAGGCATGTATCTCTTTCCCTATACTTATATTTTCTTATTGGTGTAAATTGACTATTATTACATGTTTTTAATGTGAGTTTTGAAATAGTTGAGGGCTTTTGACTATTTGGTCGTTAAATTTATTTTCCATGGTTTGTTATGCAAAAATTATGTTTAAATAATGTTTATGAATATTGTGGGATGCATGGGAATGATGAATTAAAGGAGGGCTTATGGTTAGTCCCCAATTTGATGATTTTGTCTTGATTGTAGTTTTGGAAATTTTATGCCCTCAACATGTTTGTGAAATTTTCAATGAAAGGCTTTTGCCACATTGTTTGGTTTACCCACTTATAATTTATTGGAATAAAAAGGATAATGAAGTATGCATATTTTTCTTAAAAGGCCTTGGTGGACATGCATTAATGGTTGAATTTGAACCTTGTGAATTTGTTTGATTAAGTGGGTTTGAGTCCCAATGGTTGATTATTGAATATCTTTGTAAACTATGGGTTTGAGTCCTAAGTTGGCTGAATTAATAACATGGCATGATGATCATAACTTACAAGTGGTGTTGGTACGACGATACCAATGGGTTGCCTTGGCGTGTAATTGGTTTGAAAAAATGGAATATATGTTAAATATTTTAATTGGGATGAAAAAGGTTGTGTAGCTAGCCATGGAAGGTGGAGGTCCAAAAGGGACTAACATTGGAAATTACGCCAGTCGGTGTGGGGGTTATTGTGGCTTGAGTGTTTGGGTCCTTTGTTGATGACTAGTTGGATCTAGTCCACCTTGCTATTATTATTATGATTCTAGGGTTTGAGTCCCCCATATCACATTCATTATCGGGTTCTTAAGCCACCTTGGTATGTTGGAGGGTTTGAGTTCCCCATGTGCATATATATATAATTTTATTTGATTTATATGGTTACATACATTGGGGAATGACTAAGGGGTGAGATATAGGACCTATATAGCTCATGAGTACTATTATTATGATAGTTAAGCTACGCAACTTAGGCTGAAATTTTAAATATTTATGTTAACCCTTATTTCCTTTCTCAATTTATGACACACACATATATATATGTGTGTGTGTGTGTGTGTATGTGTGTATGTATCTATGTGAATTTGTACTTGATGGTAAACATGGTATTTGACTCATTTTGAATTATCATTCAAGTCATTAGATTATCTTTATCCTTGAGTTACATGCTAGCGGTCTATCCTCTAACTGTCTTCAGATACTTTATCCTCAGGCGATGCAGGATTTGGCCATATTTCTAATCCTCTTGTATAGTGACTAGGTGATCATGGTACAACTCAAGAGTCAGACTGAAGTGGTGAGCTTCTATACTCTGGAAGACCTCATTTCATGATTTGGCTTCTTATGTCTTATACTTTTCATTGGTTTAGTTTTTGCTATTGTTGGGGGCATGTCCTAACATATTATGGTATTCGATTTCTGTTATAGGCTTTGTGGATACTATGGATATATTTTTTATGGTTGGTTTATATATTGATTCTTATAGACTTTTGAGTTCATCTCTTATAACTTGCTTTATATTGGTATTTCATCCGCTGTTAGTTGTTCTTAGTTGTATTAGAATAGGGTTAGGGAGTGGTCTCCAGTCCTTGATGGACTTGCGATGCCCATCATGGCCAGACCTTGGTTTAGGTCATGAAAAAGTTGGTATCAGAGCCTAGGTTTTAGTGTCACATAGTGTCCATAAGCCGTGTCAAGTAGAGTCTTGCTTATGGGTATTTTGTGCACCACATTTATAATCAGGATGCTACGAGGCATTTGGGAGATGTTTCTCATTATTTCATACTCTAAATCATGTAATTTTGTTATTCGTATAAAAGTTATCCAACTTCTTTCTTCGCTCTAAATTCATGGGCTATGTCTCACAGTTGAGACGATAAAAGTACGAAGTCTTAGCTTTCTAATAGTGTGGTCCTTTTTGAATGAGTTATCAAAAGTTGTAAAATGGTGCAAGGACTTGAGAAGAGTCCATTAGTGCATCAAGGTATATTGATTTAGGCGTGTATCTCAAACTTCATAAATTGTGCTTTTCAGCTAGAGGTAAGATATGTAATTTGTCCCTTTCAAGAACCTTATTGAAAGCATCTCACTTAAGGGGAAAGATTTATATCCAAAAGTTGGGATAGTATTTCAATCCTAAGAAGTAGTAAAAATTGGGGTGTTATGACCAATGAGTAGTAAGGTAATCTCAAGGTTAGTGATATAAAGTCGCATGTTTAGAAGTTAGAGTGAGGGTAACTTGTAGTACAAAAGAGAGTTATAATTGCATGACCTTTGTGTGAGGTGTTTGAGTTGGTATTCTCTTATGGTGTTAGCTAAGTAATATTCTCTTATGGTAGTCGGTAAAAGAGATTGGTTAGTTGCACTATTTGCATCTTTGGTTGAAATAAGAAATTAGCTCATGAGAACTAGCTATGGTATTAGCAAAATAAATCATAGGTTGTGAATAGAAGGATTGGTCGGCTACTAATTTATGAATTTAGCATTCACTCGGGGAGATAATAGAAAGAGGGGATTTGGTGGTGTTTACAGAATCTTGAAGATAGTTAGGATGTATGCATGGGTGACTGAATGTGATGTGAGGAAGTAAATGTTCTATAAACCATAATGGGTTAGATTGTAAGATTAAAATCGACCATCCTTATTAGGTAGTTTTAACATTAAGGGTTGCTTGATTTTGATCTAGTAGTTGTAAGTTGGTTTTGGCATGTGGGAAGAAGTGTAATAAATATTATGGTGTAGTAGTAATGTGGTGAGAAAGAATGTGTTTGTGGGCCATAATTAAGTTAAATAAGGAATTTAGGTTGATTTTTCTAATCGATAGACTAGTATATTGTATGGGATATCTTATTGGTGGTACATGATTGTTACTAGAGACTAAGTTGAACTTTAGATGTTAATTGTGGTCATAAGAATGTTAGCTCGAGAATTGCGATGAAAGATTTGTAGGAGTGAATTAGTAGGTTAGATAGAATGTGTGAAATAGTGTAGGTTGATGACTTATGGATTATTGGTGTGTGTAATTGTGGTATATATATAAGGTCTAATGTTGAAGTAGAAATGGTAGTTAAATTATAATAAGGATAAGAGAACTAAGTTATAAGAATAAAGTATGCAGGGTCTTGAGTTATGTGTGCCATGTATGCCTAGCTTATGATCTTAAATTTCTTATTATGGAGAAGTCTAGGGAGTTGTTATATGGTGTTAAGTGGAGCTGAATTAAGGGAGAAATAGATAGACTATATGAACTCTTGGTATAGTTTTACAATTTTGTTAAGTTATGAGGTTACAATATTAGAGGTAGAATTCTAGTATCCTAAGGAGTTGAAAATGGTGTGTTGAGTATTTAGAAGCATAGATGTCTATGACCATGATAATGTTAGTTATAAGGCGATGACCTTGGGAGTTGGAGGAAGTTATGGTTAATATCTCTGAAGGGGATGCCCTAGAAAGAATTTAGTGTCTTTATATTAAAGTTGCTAAGGGGGGCTTGTGTTCTTGTGCATGGTGATACCCCTCCCTCCCCAATTGTGAGGAGTGTTGTACATATACATTTAGTGAGGGGATATAATTTCAAGATTGGTATAGTGTCCTTTGAGCTAAGGGGAAGATGATGAAAATGTTAAATTTTCTCATGGTGGTGAGTTTTGGGGTTGAGTCATGATAAATCTATCCTTACTATAACAAATTGCTCATATTTTTATTTAAAGGGAATTCTACCAACATCCTACATATTCAAATAGTGTCATGCATAAGTTTCTAGTTCTCTATACAACCTATATCCATGTTCGATCCTCTAAATATGATCTAAGTATTTTGATGTGTGGAGCCCTTTGTGTTTATTGGATCATATCTTACGTCATAGAACCCACCTTGAGTAGTGCGACAAATATATATTGTATTTGAATACTGTTACTCCTATTTTGAAAGCACATACTCTGGTCCATCCGTTACTCTTCTTGTGTCAGGATGGTGGTATATATCATTATAGATTAGAGAGTGTATTATTATTTTACTAAAAAATTTTGGTGTGACTACTGGAACTAAGGCTATTGAAGAAGCAGGAAGAGTGAGGTGAAACTTTTGTTATGTGGAATAGATAGGAGATGTATTTGTGGTGAAAATCTTTGTAAGCGTGATAGAGGTTGTTGGGTTTTTGGTGGGAAGATTCATAAAGTGGGTGTAGTAAAGATAGGCTTGAATGTTGTTATTGATAGATACACAAGTCATTGTGTTAAGTGGCTAGTACGCTTATTAAGACATGATGTTGTTTGAGTACAGTGATATGATGGATTAGCATTCTTAGATAGATGTGAAACATAGATCCCCGTAGCTTAGGTTAGAATCTTTTAACTTTGGGTTAGGCTTATATATGGAAGCAATGTATAGTTAGACTTCGACTCTTGTAGCAATGTGTATTATGGGAGAATTGTAAGATTGAAATGGTGAACTGTGGTACTAGTGCCTGAAATCATAGTTGAGAAGTACTGGGATATTTAAGGGCTATTAGTACAAGACACTAAAAAATTTCCATCATTTTATTTTTGAACTTACCATGCTTAAACCATTGATTTTTGACTTAAATTATGTTCGAGGATATTAAAAAGGTAACCCAGAAGAGTTTTGGTAATTTTGGATAGGGTTTGAGGATGTTTTGCATCACAGAGGCACTAAGCCTCCACAATAGCCCTGTGTTGCAGAGGCTATAATCTGCGATAAAGTCCGTGACACGGGCATAGGTAAAAATTTTGGTTCTCTTGATTTTCTTACTTGGGATGAGGATCTTTGGGTTTTTGACCCCTTGCACAACCTTAGTCCCGTTGTCTCATGATTCATGCTTACATAATTTACTTGGTGATGCCATGGATCCCTTATAATTTGATTCTTATACATGTTTTGTTGAGTGGGAATTCTAAATGTGAAGTTACATACTTCATTCCATACATCTAAGGCTTCAAAAGATTCATATCCATCATTCGAGGACAAACAATTCCAAGGGGGAGATAATGTAACACCCTGTATTTTGGGGCTAGAATTCGAACCATTGTTTCTACATGTATAAGCTTGAATTCAATTATTTTCTATATAAATGTAAGTGTCATGATAATTATACTAGTGTGAAAAGTTCCTTTGAGGGGAAGAATGTTCATAGTAAATACTTAAAGTGAAGTCGAGTTAAGAATTTCCATTATCGACCAAATTTTGGAATTTGATTCTACAAGGTTCAACTTTGAACGTGTATAACTTATGGAATATGTGGAATTTTCGGGCTCAAGACCCACCAAATTATATAAAAATTTGTCCTCTTTCCAGTGCATCCAATTTTGCCTTAATCCAATACCCGAGCAAAATTTTTTGATCATTTTTATGAGGAGGCAGTAAGGGTCCACGATAGTGGCCAGGCGCGGAGCTCATCGCGGATATTACCCTCCGCGATGATACTTTAAATTAGTCTATTTTTGTTTTCTTTGAATTCTTAGGAGGAGTATTAAAGTACTTTCACGTATAAACGACCCCTAAAAACTATAATAACCTATTTCCATCAGTTTTCACGACATAACATCAATTATTTCACTCTAAAAAATCCTCTCTCTTAAATTCCCCTTTCAAATCAAGCTTAAGGTTTAAGGAGGTGATCATCTAGGGTGCTAATGGTGTTGTCTTTTTTAAATTTCTTGGAAATTAAGTATGTTTCTCTTTCCCAATACTTATATTTTCTTCATGATGTAAATTGACTATTATTGCATGGTTTTGATGTAGGTTTTGAAATAGCTGAGTGCTTTTGACATATTTGGTAGTTAAATTGATTTTCCAGGGTTTGTTATGCAAAATTCATGTTTAAATAATATTTATAAACATTGTGGGATGTATGGGAATGATGAATTAAAGGAGGGGTCATGGTTACTCCCCAATTTAAGGACTTTGTCTTGATTATGGTTTTGAAAATTGTATGCCGTCAAAATGTTTGTGAAATTTTCAATGAAAAGGCTTTTGTCACATTGTTTGGTTTACCCACTTGTAATTTTTTGGAATAAAAAGGATAATGAAGTATGCAAGTTTTTCTTGCAAGGCCTTGGTGGCCATGAATTAATGGTGGAATTAGAACCTTGTGGGTTTGTTTGATTAAGTGGATTCGAGTCCCAATGATTCATTATTGAATACCTTTTTGATCTATGGGTTTGAGTCCTAAGTTGGTTGAATTGATAACATGACATGATGATCATAACTTATAAGTGGTATTGGTATAACGATACCAACGGGATGCCTCGACGTGTACTTGGTTTGATAAAATGGGAATATATGTTAAATATTTTAATTGGGCTAAAAAGGGGGTTGTGTAGCTAACCGTGGAAGGTGGAGGTTCCGAAGGGACCAACGATAACGCCCCATAATTCGGGCTATAATATAGACTATGATTTTGATGTGTTGTTAATCCCGAAGCCATAGAATCCTATACCAATACGGTATGTTAATTATTGTGTATCATGTAAATTCACTCAAGCTTGAATTAGACCATAGAGGTCCTTCAACTCAAGGATGATTTGAAACTATTTTGATCGACTAAGTTTTAGTGGACGTTGTAAAGTGTGTCAGATTCCCTCGACAATAACTCTCTGTATATGTCGAATTAGGGAGCCTACTATGTGTCAAATGATAGGTATATGAGTTAGCTTTCCAACGATACCAATTTGGCTAAAATCCGACACCCGAGCAAGAAGTTATGGCCTTTCAAAGTGATAAGCGTCGCCTAACCAATCGCCCATGGCCACTAGAAAGCATAGGCAATAGCCTACGCGGCGCCTATGTGAACATAGGCGATAGACTAGGCAGCGCCTATGTAAACATAGGCGATAGCCTAGGCAGCGCCTATGTAAACATAGTCAATGGGATGGGCGGCGCCTATGTAAGGAATTCTAGTATTTAAACACTCCGTGTTGAGGACAAAGTGGTCCTTTTCTACCCTTACTTACCCCTAAAACATGAGATTTAGTTCCAAGGAGCCCAAAATACATAATCATTCATCAAAAGTGCTCAAGATTCTCCTTAGGGTTTCAAAAATAAAAACCCAAATAGTTCAAGATTTGACTATAGGTTTTCAAAGATAATTACATATTCGGAATCACCAATCCACAAGCTTCAAGAAACATCTATTATCCTTGGAAATAGAGGTACGTGGGGTTATCCAAAAATCTCATGGGTATAGTTTTATAAACATGCATGCTTTTTTAAATGGGGGTTTTCAATCAATTGCTAATATCTTGCTTTCAATATGATTTCTAAGTCATTTTCTTTATGTCATGGGAATTGTTTGCCTATATACTTTAATGGTTGAAACCATGCATATGTGATTTGAGATTTTCCATGGAAATTTGATAAATATGAATGATAAATTGTTTTCAAATTCCCATGATAATGTTTCGATACTCCGTATTGTATTGTGATCAACAAAAAAGAGTATGAATTTGAAATAAATATTGTTCACCACTTGTAAATGATGAAGCACCTTGATTTTTAAATGATTATGCATACGTGGATGTGATATTGGTGACTTACAAGTCGGGTATGACGATACCCTTCAGAATACGATATGTGATTGAATAAGATGAAATTTGAATGCATTGATTTTACATGAGAAAGGTGGATGCCCAAAGAAGGCGTTTGAGACACAAGGGCTCATCGCTGAAAAAAGGTGTTTGCCGACACGGAACAGTGGTACCAGGCTAAGTGATCTTGTGTACTTGACTTCATGTTATTCCTAAATTGGGACTATAGGTAGAAGCCCGGGCTAAGTGATCTTGAGCACTACCATTGGGTCGAGACACCATGCTGTGTGATATTGTGTGTATTCCCCTCACATATACTCTAATATCGGCGGCAACCAGGGAGTTGGTGTAAATTATGTAGGGTATTCCACTTAGCTCAGTTGCATTTCATTGTTGTTAAGAAACTGTTGCATTACACCCATGTGTTTTCAAATACTTTGATACAAAATTTGCTTTATAATGGATCTCAACTATATATTGTAAAAATATTATGTTTTGTTTTGATATCTCTGCGTGCCAGTACTTTTGTGCGGACCCCCCTCCCTTCTCCAACCTCTCAGGTTCAGAGACCCAGTCTAGGGGTCAAGAGAATCAGTAGATCATTTTGACAGAGTTGCAGAGACAAGTGGTGAGCCTTCTATGTTTTGGAAGGTCTTATGTCTTGCAGTCCTTTTATCTTATATTTAGTTTGGGGGTCTGCTGGGGGCCTTGTCCCAGTTTTCAGATTGACATTGTTTCAGTCATGTAGTAGAGATTTCACAGACAATTTTAGAGATGTTGATTTAGATTGTGGGACACTATTCCCCATTTTATTTTCATATGATTCTTGACCATGTTTACATTATATTGTGTATCTTTCGTATTTCTTTTGTCATAAATTATGTGTATGATTATCAGACAGATAGGGGTGTTTCAGGCCTCCATCATTCAAAATGCTCATCACGGTCGGGCCCTGGTTTGGGTCATGACAAACTTGGTATCAAAGCACAGTTCATGGTCCCAGGATGTCTGTGAAATCGCGTCGGGTAGAGTCCTATTTATGGGTGTGTAGCACGCCACACTTATAAGCAGGGGGCTACTAGGCGTCTAGGAAATATTTCCCTTCTTTGTGATTTAGTTCGTGCTTCAGAGTCTGAATTGTCCCCTAATCAATGATCACTTGTGTTTCAGAAAATACAGTTATTTCTCTATGTCGTATCATTGATCAGAATGCTTAGGCAGATAAGGTCCGTCCCACCCATGGGATGTGGACCCATAATAGGGCTCACACTCCAGAATTTGTCCCTATTCTGAGAGTCTCTCCAGTCTCGACTAGTCCATCTCGGGCTTTGCATACTAATGCCAACCGTCCCCCAACTGCTCAGGGAGATATTTCAAATGCAAATTCAGACGGTCTATTCATATGCTGACACAGTAGGTAGCTAACCAGGATCAATGATCAGAAAATATTGAGTCTGCATCTATTACGTCTGAGGCTACTAGAGTCAGACATTTCATAAAGATGAACCCAACTAAGTTCACTGGCACCAAGGTGGAGAAAGATCTACAGGTATTCGTGGATGAGATGGAAAAGATCTTTAAGGTGATGCATGTGGATGAGGTTGAAGGGGTGGATTTAGCAACCTATCAGCTCAAGGACATTTTATATAAGTGGTATGCTGACTGGGAATATGAAAAAGGTCAAAGTGCTGAGCCCACAGTTTGGGGCGAATTTATGGAAGCTTTCCTAGATCGATTCTTTCCTCTGGAGTTGAGGGAGGCCAAAGTGGAAGAGTTTATGAATCTAAAGCAGGGCAGTATGAGTGTCCAGGAGTATACTTTGAAGTTTAATGAACTAGCCCGCTATACACTAGAGTTGACTAGTAATATAAGAGCCCGGATAAGGAAATTTGCATCTGACCTTGCTGATAACCTGGTACTTGAGTGCCAGGGGGCTATGTTGAATAAGGAGTTAGACTTTGCTCGACTGACCGTTCATATGCAGCAGGTGGAAGAGAAGAAGAAAAAGATTGCTGAATCTAGAGAGAAAGATAGACATGATAAGAGAGATAGATTTACAGACCAGCACCAGAGTCAGCCGCAGAGTGATAACTGGGGTAATAAGTGGTCAAAGAAGAAGAAGTTTTGGAATAATGCATAGTCAGCAGCCAGTGCCTCAGCACCCAGACCACCGACAGAAAGACAAACTCAGAGTTTTCAGACTCCTCATGGATCCAAAGCTCTAGGTACACAGTCTCAAGGCAGTGTGGCCCTGCAACATCGTACTTATCTGCGGTGCGAGTTTTGCTGAAGTAATCATCCAGGGAAGTGATGGTTTGAGGGGAGAAGCTGCCATACTTGTGGCAAAGTGAGTCACCTTCAGAGAGATTGTCCTTCTGTTGGAGCAAATGTAGGGGGGGGCAAAAGTCCCAAGACGCCTCCACAGCTCCTTTTCTAAGGGTGCCCCTTCAGCTGCCAAAAGCGGTCACAACCGACTATATTCTTTGACTAACCGCCAGGAGGCGAAAGCATCACCAGATGTTGTCACCGGTATGTTACAAATCTTTTCTCGTGATTTTCACGTATTTCTTGATTTCGGGTCTACTTTATCTTATGTGACCCCTTATGCGGCTGTTGGTTTCTGGTTTGTACCCAAAGTTATTGTAGAACCCTTCTCTATTTCTACTCCTGCAGGTGATTCTGTTGTTGCCAGAAGGGTATGTAGAAATTGTGTCGTGTCTATTCATAATAGGGAAACTGTGGAAGACCTTATAGAAATAGATATGATAAATTTTGATGCCATCCTTGGGATGGACTGGATCCATTCGTGTTATGCCACCCTTGATTGCAGAACCTGAAAGGTCACTTTTTCTTTCCCAAATAAGACACCAATTGTATGGGCAACGAGTTCTGTGGAACCTAGAGGTCACTTATCTCTTATCTTAGAGACCGAAAGCTTATCTCCAAAGGTTGTATGTATCATCTAATCCGAGTAAAAGATTCAAAAGTTTGAAACCTTCTTCTGCAGTCAGTCCCTGTAGTGAATGAATTCCGAGAAGTCTTTCCCGAAGATCTCCCAGGGATACCCCCTGATAGGGAGATAGATTTTGGTATTGATGTGTTGCCAGACACTTGTCCTACTTTTATTCCGCCATATAGAATGGCTCCCGTAGAACTAAAGGAGTTAAAGGAACAACTTGCAGACCTCCTAGATAAAGGTTTAATTCGTCCTAGTGTTTCCCCATGGGGTGCACCCGTGCTCTTCGTGTGAAAGAAGGATGGGTCCCTTCGGATGTGCATAGACTACCGCCATCTGAATAAGGTCATGATTAAAAATAAATATCCTCTTTCTAGGATTGATGACCTTTTTGACCAGCTTCAGGGTGCCAAGTGTTTTTCAAAATAGACCTTCACTCGGGTTATCATCAGTTGAAAGTTAGGGAGTCAGACATACCCAAGACAGTCTTCCGAATCTGATATGGTCACTACGAATTTCTAGTCATGTACTTCAGGTTGACTAATGCCCCTTCAGCCTTCATGGATCTTATGAATAGAGTGTTCCA
This sequence comes from Capsicum annuum, assembly GCF_002878395.1. NCBI lineage: Eukaryota > Viridiplantae > Streptophyta > Magnoliopsida > Solanales > Solanaceae > Capsicum > Capsicum annuum. The sequence continues at coordinate 76,487,690 of NC_061111.1, forward strand.
TCAGTTTCTTGACTTGTTCGTCATTGTATTTATTGACGATATTCTGATCTATTCTAAGAGTAAAGAGGATCACACCAATTACCTCCGAATTATTCTTCAGACCCTTAAGGATCATCAGCTGTATGCCAAATTTTCTAAGTCTGAATTTTGGTTAGATGCTATTGGCTTCCTGGGGCATATTGTGTCCAATGACGGGATAAGAGTGGATCCCCAGAAATTTGAAGCAGTGAGAAAATGGCCCAGACCCATGACTCCAACCAATATTCAGAGCTTCTTAGGTTTGACGGGGTATTACAGAAGGTTCGTAGAGAGTTTTTCTTCCATAGATGCTCTGTTTACTAAACTGACTCAGAAAAAGATGAAGTTTGTGTGGTCTGACTTGTGTGTAAACAGTTTTGAGAAGTTGAAGGACAAGCTGACCACTGCTCTTATTTGACCCTTCCCGAGGGTGTAGATGATTTTATGATTTATTGTGATGCATCATGGTAAGGTGATAGCTTATGCATCTAGGCAGTTAAAGGTACATGAGCGCAATTACCCTACTCATGACTTGGAGTTAGCAGCCGTGGTGTTTGCACTTAGAATCTGGAGGCACTATCTCTAAGGAGTGCATGTTGATATTTATATTGACCATAAGAGTTTAAAGTATGTTTTCTCACAGAAAGAATTGAACCTCAGGCAGAGGCATTGGATCGAACTTTTGAAAGACTATGATATGAGTCTACATTACCATCCAGGCAAGGCAAATATTGTAGCCAACGCTCTCAGCAAGTTGTCTATGGGCAACCTTTCTCATGTAGAAGAAAGAAAGAAAGAGATGGGGAAGGATATTCACTGCCTTGCAAACCTGGGAGTGCGACTCTCAGATTTTGAAGATAGAGGGGTGATTGTTCATGATTTAGATAAGTCATCTATTTGTGCTGAAGTTAAGGAGAAGCAGGTTGAAGATCCTATCTTGATGCAAATAAAGAAATATGTGGGTCAATAAAAGGTTATGACGTTTGAAATTGGTGGCGATGGTATTTTGAGATTTCAAGGTAGGTTGTGCATTCTGATTGTCGATGGGCTATGGGAAAGAATCCTTAATGAGGTGCACACTTCGAGGTATGTCATTCACCCAGGCTCTACTAAGATGTACCATGATTTGAAAACCTTGTAATTGGTGGAATAACATGAAACGTGATGTAGCTGATTTTGTGTCCAAGTGTTTGAACTATCAACAAGTGAAGCTAGAACACATGAGGCCAGGTGGTACTTCCCAAGAGATAGCCCTGCCTTTATGGATGTAGGAGATGTTAAACATGGATTTCATTACAAGACTTCCAAGATCCCGAAACCAGTATGATTCTATATGGCTGATTGTAGATCGATTGACCAAGTTAGCCCACTTTTTGCCTGTGAGGGCTAATTATTTGGGAGAGGTTTATGCTGATATATACATTGAGGAAATAGTTCGATTAGATAGGGAACCAGTGTCCATTATATCTGATAGAGGTACGCAGGTTTCATCTCAGTTCTGGAGATCTTTTAAGAAGGGTTTAGGTACATAAGTGAATTTGAGCACAACTTTCCACCCTCAGACTGATGGGCAAGGTGAGCATACCATTCAGACCCTCAAAGATATGTTGAGGGCATGCGTTATAGATTTCAAGGGTATTTGGGTAGATCACCTACCACTGGTTAAATTTGCTTACAATAATAGTTACCATGCCAGCATCAAGATGGCCTTTTTTGAGGCTTTGTATGGGTAGGTCTCTGATAGGATGGTATGAAGTGGGTGAGACTCAGTTGTATGGGCCTGATCTTGTTTATCAGGCGATGGATAAAGTAAAGATCATTAGAGAATGACTTAAGACTACTCAGAGTCGTCAGAAGTCCTATGCTAATGTTCAGAGAAGAGAACTAGAGTTTGAAATTGGTAATTGGGTGTTTCTCAAGGTTTCTCCAATAAAAGGAGTTATGCAGTTTGGAAAAAGGGGTAAATTGAGCCCTCGTTATGTAGGGCCATATCAGAATTTGAAAAAGATTGGTACAGTTGCATATGAGTTAGAATTGCCTGCAAGTTTGGGTTCCGTTCATCCGGTATTCCATGTTGAAGAAATGCATTGGAGATCATTCTATGGTATTGCCAGTAGAGGGTATCAAAGTGACAGACTCCTTGTCTTACGAAGAAGAGCCCATTAAAATTTTAGATCACCAAGTTCAAAAGCTGAGGAGCAAAGAGAGAGCCTCAGAAAAGGTATTGTGGAGGAATCAGAAAGTCGAAGAAGCAACTTGGGAGTCAGAAGATGTCATGAGAATTAGATATCCCAATTTGTTTGCTTTGATGAAGGAGAAGACAGAAGGTATTATTCCCATCTTATCTTTCCTAGTCCTTTATTATGCTTGAAAACGTGTCTGTCTGTGTCCCGCATCATCATTCGGGGATGAATGATCCTGGGGGGGATAATGTAATGCCCCATAATTCGGGCTACAATATAGACCATGATTTCGATGCGTTGTTAATCCCAAAGCCATAGAATCCTATGCCAATATGGCATGTTAATTATTTTGTATCATGTGAATCCACTCAAGCTTTAATTTAGACCATAGAGGTCCTTCAACTCAAGGATGAGTTGAAACTATTTTGATCGACTAAGTTTTAGTGGACATTGTAAAGTGTGTCTTCTTCCCTCAACCATAAATCTCTGTATATGTCGAATTAGGGATCCTACTATGTGTCAAATGATAGGTATTCGAGTTAACTTTCCAACGATACCAATTTGGCTAAAATCCGACACCCGAGCAAGAAGTTATGGCCTTTCAAAGTGATAAGCGTCGCCTAACCAATCACCCATGGCCACTGAAAAGCATAGGCAATAGCCTAGGCGGCGCCTATGTGAACATAGGCGATAGCCTAGGAGGCGCCTATGTTAACATAGGCAATAGCCTAGGCGGTGACTATGTGAACATAGGCAATGGGATGGGCGGCGCCTATGTAAGGAATTTTAGTGATTTAAACACTCCGTGTTGAGGACAAAGTGGTCCTTTTCTACCCTTACTTAGCCCTAAAATACGAGATTTAGTTCCAAGGACCCCAAAATACATATTCATTCATCAAAAGTGCTCAAGATTCTCCTTAGGGTTTCAAAAATAAAAACCCAAATAGTTCAAGATTTGACCGTAGGTTTTCAAAAATAATTACATATTCGGTATCACCAATCCGAAAGCTTCAAGAAACATCTATTATCCTTGGAAATAGAGGTACCTGGGGTTATCCAAAAATCTCATGGGTGTAGTTTTATGAACATACATGATTTTTAAATGGGGGTTTTCAATCAAATGCTAATATCTTGCTTTCAATATGATTTCTAAGTCATTTTCTTTATGTCATGGGAATTGTTTGCCTATATACTTCAATGGTTGAAACCATGCATATGTGATTTGACATTTTTCCATGAAAATTTGATAAATATGAATGATAAATTGTTTTCAAATTCCCATGAAAATATTTTGATACTTCATATTGTATTGTGATCAACAAAAGAGAACATGAATTTGAAATAATTATTGTTCACCACTTGTAAATGATGACGCACTTTGGTTTTTATATGATTATGTATACGTGGATGTGATATTGGTGACTTGCAAGTTGGGTATGACGATACCCTTTAGAATATGATATGTGATTGAATAAGATAAAATTTGAATGCATTGATTTTACATGAGAAAGATGGATACCCGAAGAAGGCGTTTGAGACACAAGGGCTCATTGCTGAAAAAACGTATTTGCCGACACGGAACATTGGTACAAGGCTAAGTGATCTTGTGTACTTGACTTCATGTCATTCCCAAATTGGGACTATAGGTAGAATCCTGGGCTACGTGATCTTAGGAACTACCATTGGGTCGAGACACCATGCTGTGTGATCTTGTGTGTCTTCCCCTCACATATACTCTAATCTCGGTGGCAACCAGGGTTTGATAGTTAGTGTAAATTATGTAGGGTATTCCACCTAGCTCAGTTACATTTCATTGTTGTTGAGAAACTATTGCATTACACCCATGTGTTTTTAAATGATTTGATACGAAATTTGCTTTATAATGGCTCTCAACTATATATTGTAAAAATATTATGTTTTGTTTTGATATATTTGTGTACCAGTACTTTTGTGCTGACCCCCCTCCCCTCTCCAACCTCTCAGGATTAGAGACCCAGTCTAGGGGTCAAGAGAATCTGTAGATCATTCAGACAGAGTTGCAGAGACAAGTGGTGAGCCTTTTATGTTTCGGAAGGTCTTATGTCCTGCAGTCCTTTTATCTTATATTCAGTTTGGGGGTGCTGGGGGCCTTTTCCCAGTTTTCAGATAGACATTGTTTCAGTCATGTAGTAGAGATTTCGCAGACGGTTTTAGAGATGTTGATTTAGATTCTGGGACACTATTCCCCATTTTCGTTTTCATATGATTCTTGACCATGTTTTCATTATATTGTGTATCTTCTGCATTTCTTTTATCATAAATTATATGCATAATTATCAGAAAGATAGGGATGTTTCGGGCTTCCATCATTCGAAATGCTCATCATGGCCGGGCCCTGGTTCGGGTCGTGACACCAACATTAGAAAACACGCTAGCCAGTCAGAGGTTGCTGTGTATTGAGGGTTCGAGTCCCCTTGCCGATGACCAGGTAGTTTGAGTCCACCTTGATATTATTATTATTATGATTGGAAGGTTGTATTCCCTATATCACTTTAATGATTTGGTTCTTAAGTCACCTTGGTATATGTTGGAGGGTTCGAGTCCCCCATGTGCATCTATATATGATTTTACTCCAATTCGTGTGGATACATTCATTAGGTCCCAACTAGGCGGTGAGAGCTGGGGCCTATATATACCATGAGTACAATTATTATGACGGCTAAGCTACATAGCCCAGGTTAAGATTTTAAATGTTCATGTTAAGCCTTGTTTCCTTTCCCGACATGTGACATATATATGTGTATTTGCACTTGATGGTATGCATAGGATTTGATTGGTTTTGAATTATCATTCATGGTATTATATTATCTTTATCCTTGAGTTACATGCTAGCACTCCAACTGCTAACCATTTTCAGACGCTATATCCCCACATGGGTCAGGATTTGGCCGTATTTCTACTCCTTAGTGACTAGGTGATTGTGGGACAGATCGTGATTTAGACTGAAGTGGTGAGCTTCCATACTTTGGAAGACCCCATTTCATGATTTGGTTTCCTTATATCATATACTTTTCTTTGGTTTAGTTTTGGCTATTGTCGGGGGCATGTCCCGATACATTATGATATTTGGTTTCTATTATTGGCCTTGTGGATACTGTGGACATGGGTTTTATAGTTGGTTTGGATATTGAGTTTATATACACTTTTGAGTTCATCTATCATATCTTTTTGTATATTGGTATTCATCAGCTGCTAGGTGTTCTTGGTTGTATTGGAATTGTCTCAGGGGCGGTCTCTAGTCTTAGGTGGACTTGGGATGCCTATCATAGCCAGGACCTGGTTTAAGTCATGACACATGTAATATAATATGGGGGACTCGAACCTTCCAATCATGTGATAAGAAGAAGGGGGACTTGAACCACCCAGTCATATAGACCCCCGCTTCAAAAACTGCGATTTCCAGTGTTGGCCCCTCGGGACCTCCACTTTCATGACTTAGCTACACGACCCTCATTAAAGCCCAATTAAAAAAAAATAGCATACATTCCTATTCATTGAACCATATTTCACATTAAGGTATACATTATTGGTAACATCATACCAACTAAACTTTCAAGGTAACAACAACATGCCAAAACAATTACATCACTTGGGGGGAATTCATAACCTCCTTGGCTCAATTATGCAATAGTTAGTGAAAACACAAAACCCACAAGGTTCAATTCAAAACCATTATGCCTCATTAGCTTTTCATATTATGCAAAACTTCAAGAATAGTTCAATTTGCATACTTTTAATATTCAAAACCAATTTCACAATATGGGGTTAAGATCATAACCATTTCAAAAGTTGCAAGTTTGGGGAGAATCATAATACCATAGTTTATTCACCATACCCATGCACCCATAAGTTCAAAACCATAATTAAGGCATGAATAATCATAAATAATCCATGAGAAACATTTTTCAATCAATATGCATTCAAAACCTCAATCCTTGTTTCAAAACCAACATCAATATCTCATAAACAATACTTTAAATCACACACTTTTACAAAATTGGCAATTAGGAAAGAGTAACATGCTTGAAATACCAAGTTTCATAGAAAGAATTCAACCCTTGATCCCTTAGATGACCTACTTCTTGGAAACCCTAAGTATCTCTCTTGAGAGAATTTGAGAGAGTTTTTAGACTGTTTGAGTACTTTATGAATGAGAAATAACACCCTTAAGTGATTCATGAACATGGGGTTTTAATTAAGTAAGAAGGAAATTGTCCAAATGGCCCTCAATTTAAAAATTGGAATTTAGTCGTCAGTGACTATGGGTCACTATACGACTCGTAGGGACTCATTACGACTCGTCACCATGAGTCGTAGCCAAGATACAGGGCACCCTTACACTTTTGACCCTACGAATAACCTGATACGACTCAGAATAGGATCCTACGACTTACAGGGTGCAGTCGTAGTCAACACAAAGCTCAATTAGGGTAAACACTGGACATCCTACTATTTGTGCCCAATGACTCGTAACAATCCCTTAGAAATAAGATACTCGTACTCAGAGTAGAACTTAGTCATACAGTTAGTGATTTGGTTATGATTGGGTCCCTAGGACCCTTCAAGACTCCCTACGATTCATAGGGGTAAGTTGTAGTTAAGACAGTGAGGATAAAATTTTAGAAAATTTCAAAGACTGAAAACATAGGGTGTTACACTTACCTACTGGTGGGATATAGTAGGTGCCATCATGACATGAGAAAGTGGGTCGTGACATTCTCTCCTTTTCAGTTCCAAGAAACTAAGTAGTAGACAAGGAATAAAATTTAGCCTCATAGGCTAAAACAGACATTCTTTCCTACTAAAAAAGCCAACAACTTATCCTTCTTCTTATCACATAGAGTGCATGGATTATACTTCTTTAAGAGTAGAGTATGTAATTAAGTCCATGTCAATGGATGTGGGGATAGAGATCGATACTCCATGTAAGACCTTTACCACTTCTTTGCATCACCCTACTGTTGAAGGTTGCAAGTTTAACACCATGCTGCTCCGTAATGCCCATTTTATACAGTCTTTCATAACGATCACTAATAAACTTAAAAGCATCCTTGTCTTAGAAATAAAAAAGGTACAAAGTTTTATCTTCAAAAACTTAATCAACATATCATGCTCAATCCCAGTCATGATAGGATCTGATACTAGATGAAGGAAAACCTCCATGCCAGAGAAATCATCCATCTTGGAGCAAAAGTAGCAGTAGGCTGCACTCTTAGAAACTTTAAGCATGCACTATAGGCATGGCTCCTGTACTTGCCAGCGCACTCAGAAAAGCAAATACCTACTTAATCACCTCAAACAACATCAGTGAAGGAGCTACATCTACCAGAATAGGTACTGCCTCTTTATGTACCCTAACCTGTTTATTCACAACCTCATCATGACAGCCCTAGGTTCGGGGAGGTGTCTCAGATCTTTCCTGAGATGGATGCAGCCTAGGATCCACCTCTAATGGGTATTTCCAGGCTTTTTCATCTCTCTCTAACCCATTCTCTACCTCTGTTAGTAGGCTATATAATTGGAACTGCTAGTGCAGGAGCTGTTTCTCGAGCTTTTTTAGCTTTTATATTTACCATTTGAAAACTATAGAGTGAATAGGTTAGATACCAATTTTGATCACTAGATACCAATTGGTATGAAGTTATAGAATAGAAGAAAATGGAAAGTGATTATTTCCTACAGTCCTATAGAATCTCAGAGAAAAGTATAGACATCACCATATCATTCCTCAAACTCTACATGACTCATTTTGGTACACTAAGATCAATTAACTAGTGCATTGATAACAATTTTGTATGAACCCAAACCTGTTGTGAGCCGCACCAAAATTATCTCTCTGATAGGAGAAACATCTTACGACAATTACCCAATTCATCAATAATAAAGTAGTTTTTAAAAAGAAAATGCAATTCCATTACCAACCAATAATTTGAATAATTGTAATAGTAAAAAATGCAAAAAACCAAATGTCTAAAATATTCCAAGAATTGAAAGTTATTGTACCAAAATATCCAACAATGATGAAATACAAGTACAAACTAGAAAACTTGAGATAAAAAAGTATCTGTGTCCAAAACAAATGGTAAAAAATAATTTGTGAAGACTTAGGGCTTCAAGGAAGATGAAACTCATCTTGATTCAAAATGGTCACTGGCTACCAATATGGTTCATCAGAGTCATTGGAATATTTTCTACACTTAAGAAAAAAAGTACATACATTATCAGTACAAAGCCACTATGTACTGGTAGGGTCATTAGCCAACTCAAAATAATCATTATGAACACATATCCAATGCTATATAAGTAAGTACAAGTATGTGACTCTTAGTGTGCATACCCCCACTTTTTCTTTTCTCAACAATAATAAGCATTCAAACAAGTATAAGGCAACATATAGAATCCACCAAGTCAATACAATGACTAATAATCATTAACACAAACTTTCCATAATTACCTTATTCAATGGACTTCCACAAATATTTACATAATTCAAGTATATATTGGAATCAAGTTATAGAATAGAAGAAGATGGAAAGTGATGATTTCCTGAAGTCCTGTAGAATCCCAAAAAATATTATAGACATCACTATATCGTTCTGTAAACTCTACAACACTTATTTTGGTACAATAAGATCAATGAACCTTGGGCAATGATAGCAATTCTATTAGAACCCAAGCCTGTGAGTTGCAGCCAAACTATCCCCCCGATGGGAGAACCATCTTACGCCAATTAGCTAATTCATCAATACTAAAATGTTTTTTAAAAATAAAAAGCAACTCGATTACCAATAAATAATTTGAATAATTCTAATAGTAAAAAATGCAAAAAACCAAATGTGTAAAATATCCCAAGAATTGAAAGTCATTGTACCAAAACATCCAACAATTATAAAATATAGGTACAAACTAAAAAACTTGAAATAGAAAAGTATTTGTATCCAAAACAAATGGAAAAGAACATAATTTGTGAAGACTCAAGGCTTCTCAAAAGATGAAACTCATTCTTGAGTCGAAACAGTCACTGGCTATAAATGTGGTCTCATTAGAGTCACAAGAATATTCTCTACAATTAAGAAAAAATGTATATATAGTATTAGTACAAAGCCACTATGTACTAGTACGGTCATCAACCAACTCAAAATAATAAATATGAACACATACCCAATACTATGTAAGTAAGTACAGTTATGTGGATCTTTGCATGCATACCTCCACTTAGTCTTTTCTTAACAATACTAAACAATTCAAACAAGTATAAGATAACATATAGAATCCACCAAGTCAATACTATGACTAATAACAATTAACTCAACCTTTCTATAATTACCTTATTCAATGGACTTCAACAAATATTTACACAATTCAAGTATATGAATAGCCTGTACCACTCATGTATCCATATAACAATAATATCAATAACTAATTCACTTAAGGAGACCAAAATATCAACAACCATATAAATCGGTCCACTCATAGAACCTTCAAACTCACCAGTACTATGTACACATATTTTATGGGTCTTATGATTTCCCACTAGCCATGACCTATAGGGGTAGAGCTTAGTCCATGTACAAAAATAACCCAGACATCTAGTGTCTATCACCCTTATGCCAAAACAATATTATGCCACCCTTATTCCAACGTCCCTAGCCTTATACTCCCTGAATTACATTAATTGTGTGTCGATGACCTTTAATGATTTATATTACAATATAAATTCATGTCACAATACATACAATTATAATATGAGATAACACAACCACACTTATATTTCAAACAATTCCTTTTGCATTATCTCATTTTAGGTGTTTAAACAACTTATAATATGACCTAACAAATTAATATACACATCATTTATTGCATAAAGTAGTCAAAGAGGTAGTATAAATTCATACATAAACTCAATTGAAACACAATTACAATTCAACTATCACTTACCTGAATCAAAGCCTTGCACTTGCTCTAACAAACTTGAGCCTTACCCTTTCTTGCAGTCCCAGCTTGATTGTGGTTTAAGAATAACTATTTAGCCAAGGTTCAATTAATGACCTATTAAATATAAGGATTATAACCTAATTCCATAATCCTCATACCAAAATCATGATCATTCTCTTATTCTAAGGGTTTTCTAGCTTCATTCCACCTTAATTCTACCAAAGTCATGTTTAGAAATATTAATTCTAATCATGAAACCATAATTATCCACCCTTAATCAAAACCAAAGGATTTTACCTTGTTTTCACTAAATTACACTGAAAATCATCTTAGGTCAAGTCAATTCCTCCTCCATACTAAAAACCTAGTGATTCTAAAGATTAACCTTTAAAAAATTAGTTTAACATGGGGAATTACTGAGCTCAATGAAGAATTTTGGTTGAAAACAGGTAGAATTCACCCCAATTTGCCTCTCCTAACTCTAGAACAAAAATAATATTTTAATCCACTTTTTTTATTTAACAATGTGCATACCATAAGAGCGGCTTGATTCTCACTATAGAGGCATCACTATAGCGAGATTCACCCGCTATGGAGGGATTGAACTAGGCTGACTCCCACTATGATGGGAATGTTCATGCTATTACAGATTAGTGATAGTAGACAACCTCCTACAGTCTCATAATTTTTTTGATTTTATAACACACCTCTAGATATTGACATTCTAAACTAATCGCTTTAAATAAAAAATGATATCTAGAGTTCTACTAACCCAAATTTACTTTCAAAAGTTTCTACGAACCCCTTAACTTCTTAGCTATCATAATATGGTCTAAAATACTATAAACACCAACCTATCCATTAAAAAATTAACCTAGACCATACCATACTTGGATTTTATCCAAGACCAGCCTAGCCTAAAATTTCTAACTCTTTATTTTAGGAGAATTATAACCCAAATTTGGTAGGCTAGACTATACCATAATGATGGAAAGGGTCATCTCATCTTTATTTTTCCAATTTCTTTATTTCTTGTTTCTTTTCTAATCTTTTGCTTTTTTCCTCCATAATATGATTTCGTTTATCTTCTTATTTTCATTTACTATATAGCTTAAAAATATAATTAATATAGTAAACATTGGTTCAATTTTTATTTTATCTACTCCTTTTCTTTTCTCTTTTTATATTTTCTCATAAGCTTTCCCTTCTTACAAAATTGTGTAGCTCCCTTTATGTGTGACACCATTAACAACATATACTCATATAGTTTGAAATATATATACCTTACTTTGCGATCAACATATTCCTTTTGTCTAATTTTGGGTTGCCAATAAATATCCTAAATGAACCTCACTTTCCCTTGATCTTCTTTCACCAAGTCTATGCCCAAAGTCTTCACATCACTAACTTTAGATGAACCTATGGGTGATCTACATGTTTTCCTATAAAGTGCTTTAAATGGGAACATGTAGATGAATAATCACTATTTGTAATGATCCTTTAGGTTATTTTCTATATTACCACTTATGTTCATTATTAGAGCTTTCTTGTAGCTTTCCTAAGTCATTTATGACTTGCTGGAATTGACAGTTTGGTCTCGTTTGGTTTTTAGAGCCAATTTTCTATTTTGAAGCCTTTGCTAGTTCCAAATTACCACCAGGCAAGAACTTTAATGAAACAACCTCGAATGAAAATTTTGACTATTTCTACATCTCTCGAATATTAATTTTACGCTATGTGGACTCTTGGTTTGGGTCTCAAGGCACCCATATTTATCAAAAAGTTAAGAAAATGAAAATTGGGCATGAGACCTATTTTTTTGTCAAAACAACCTCAGATAAAAATTTTAACTATGCCATTGAGTCCGGAACATTGAATTTTATGTGGTTACATAGTTTGTTTGCTTATATGGGGTTTCAAATGAATTTTGAGGGCTTGGAAGAGACTTGAAAAATTTCTTAAATCTCTGCTGTATCTGGTGTATAGCGATACCCTTGGAAGTCACCAGGTACCCCTAATGTGATGCCTATATTGCAATCATAATAAGCTTGTACAACCTCAAGATACCATGATCTTGAGGTTTCTGGTCACGATAGCTGTACCCAAGCACCTAGAAAGGGTATAAATATCATTTTTGCCTGATTTTGCTCATTCTTCATCCATTCCAAGAGAGCTAAAATCCAAAATAGTGAGATAGCTTAGTATTGGAGCTAGTGGGTGATTAGGAATCTTAGCTAATACTTGTTTATGCAATTATCTTTGGAATTTTGATAAGATTTCACATGTTTATGATAGATTTTTCTCATTACTTATTCAAAAATCTCAAAACCTTAGAGGATTGATTTTAGCCCAAAATTAGCTTGAATCACTCATTTTTTAGTATAGTGATATCTTGAGCATGAGGAAACACTGGGTTGGTTTCAAAAATGTAATTTTTCATAGATGTGACCCAATGGGATTTTATTGTGATTTTTGGACCCAAAGAAAAATAGTGCACTATGGGTATCATTATTCTCATGTTTATAAGTAGAATGTGATTTTGATAGCTTGGCATCTTGCAGAAGCTTCTCTGAAAAGGAAAAGCAGTGATTTAGTGAATGTTTTAAGCTTTCTTTGATGTCCCGGTAGGCTAGATTTTACCCCTCATTAGATTGAGCTAATTCATAGTATGTTTATTATATTGTGTTAGATTTGGGATATGTTTTAGGTGTTGGTGTGATAACTTGAAATATTTGAGATTAGTTGGATCATTTAGGCTATTTTGGATACCATTTTATGTATAATTAGCCTAGTTGTTCCTATCTTAAGTGAGATTTACCTTGTAAGCTCTTGATTACGACGGAAATACCTTAGTTACTCAACTAATGAAGAGAATGACTTAGTTATTTAGGTTAAGGCAAGACTTACCCGATTTTTCATTACCTTAGGTGGTTTAACTTAGTTGCTCTACATTAGGAGAAATTTATACCTTAGGGCTAAGTATGGCTTTTCAAAATCTAATGATGGATTTAGATGCCTTAGCCTAGTATGGGGTAGACATTACTTGGTAAATAATTTTGGGGATTTAGAAGTTGTCTCTTCGACTCACCTTAGACCAATACTTGAAATAGCTATTGGAGAACTTTTATATGCTTGTGTACATCTAGGAAATATTCATTTCAATAATATTGAGACACCTTAATACTTAATGGTTATGATGGGTGACATTGGAAGTAATTCTTACTGATTATTCTATGAATGAATCACTAATTAAGCTTATGATGAGCTATTGAATATGCTAATTATTTGGCTATTAATTAGGCTACCGAATATACTTTTGAATAAGTCCTTGATTATGATATTGATTAAGCCATAAATTGTGATCATGCTAATAGATATAAAAGCATTTACACTATTGTTCATGATAGAGGTCGTGCTTAATGACTACATTGGCTATTTAGTTACTAAATATGCTATGATTAAGCTATAAATTACTCCATGCATTAGCGATTGATCAAGCTATTGATAAGCTATCAATTATACAAATGATAAACTATCAATTATGCTAACGACAAGCTATTAATTAGGTATTGATAAGTTATTGCCTACACTTTTGATAATGCATATTGATTATGCTAGTGATCACGTTTATTGACTATATTAGTGAATACGTTATGGATTACTATAAAGAGCATGCTTATTGATTATATTAGTGATTATGCTATTGATTATGCTAAATATCATACTTATTTACTATACTGGAAATCATGATTATGCTAGTGTGCATAATTCCAATTATGATTATTAATCACATTAAATAACTATGTTAGCGGTTATGTTATTAAACACCCCAATAAGTATGCTATTTTCCATAATAAGGATGGTATGAGTACCGGCTCAAGTACAGATAATGATGATGACATTGATTATTGATACCCGTGCAAGACCAGAGGGTGTCCAAGATATTGATGATACTGATGATGATAATGACGATTTTAACGATGATATTAATGATTTTAATGATGACATTTATGATGACACATATATTTCCAACAACGATAAAGAATGATTATGATGATATATATGTGCCCGACAAGACCAGAGAATGATTATGATATATATATATATATATATATATTCCCAGCAAGACTAAAGAATGATTATAATGATATATGCAAATGTTTGACAAGACCAGAAGATGATTATGATGATATTTATGAGGATATTGTTTAATATCAATATTGGTTTGAGTTCGGATGCATATTATACTATGATGATATACTTATTATGATATGATGACATTGGGGTGTGAGATTGACAATAGTAAACCTAGCTAAGATTGAAAATGAGAAAATCATTATAATGTGTTATGATATAAATGGATTCTGGTGATATAATAATTATTTGATAAATGTTGGTTAGTGAAAATAATGATTAGTTGATAAGTGGTGATTAGCTATATATGAGTATTAGTTGACAATTTATGTTTAGTTGATGAAGGATCATTTATTGATACATGAGGATTAGTTGTTACATGATGGTTAGTTGATAAGTGTTGATAAATTGACAAATGATAAATATGGGGAATCAATGGTTATGTGTGGCATGACTTGGATGAATTTCAATTGTATTATGAGTGTTGATAAATGACATTGGTGGATTATTCTATCTTGTTTGTACCCTCCAGGCTTCTAGAGTCTTGCGATGGATTATTTACTTTTCTGAACAAATTGGCATATGGGAACCAATTTTGTGGCTATGATTGCATGTGTTGATACTTTATGTTATGTTAGGCTATTATTTTGGTTTAATTACTTATTTACATACATCGATGTTGGAGTTACTTCAGGTTTATCTATACCTTGACTTTGTTATGTTATCTTGTATTTTATCATAATTATATCATCATTTAGCTTAGTTGGCCGATGATGCCTACTGAGTACTTGTGGTTTTGGTACTAATACTGCACTTCTATACCTTTTTGGTGTAGATCCGAGTACTAGTTATCGCCATTGATCAATGTTCATGCTATATTAATATTCAGAGATATGGTGAGCTATTAGAGTCGGAGTCACCTATTTCCTTCTATCTTTCTATGTTTAGTCTTTTGTTTCAATACAAATATTATTGTCTAGTCTTGATACTTGGGTTGTATTATTATTACTAGATTCTCTTGTACTGTCTCTACCATGTCGTGGTATGGTATCTATGTTGACTATCTTTATCCATTTCAAATTCTATACTTGTTTATAAGTTTTTTGTTAATTTCGACCTATGTTGGGCATTTTTCACCAAGATAGCCCATTGTGTTTAACTCTGGGTTGCGATTTGGCTTACCTACTGGCGTTACAGAGTAGGTGTCGTCATGACTCTTAAATTGGATCATAACACCATTGTTGTCTAGAAACTCACACAAAGGTAGGAATTTATTCCAATAACCCCCAAAATCAGCCACACATGCCCGTAGCATATCCTTAAGTACCTGAATAGCCCTCTTAGACTGACCATTAGCCTGAGGGTGAAATGCAATTCTAATATCAATCTTGGTTCCTAACTTTTCATGCAACTTGTGCCAAAATTTCTAGGAAAACTGCATACCTCTATTGAATATGATAGATATTGGAACCCCATGTAATCTCAAAACTTCCTTGACATAAACTTGGATACTGCATTGAGATATAATTCATCTTAATCAGAATGAAATAAGCAAATTTGGTTAGCCTGTCCACTAAGACTCAAATCGAGTCATGCTTCCCCAAGGTCTTAGGAAGACACATCATGAAATCCATAAATTTCCTCTCCCACATCCACTTAAGAATGGGCATCCTCTAAAGCAGACCTACATGCCTTTGGTGTGCATTTTATACCTACTAGAAATTATTACATTGGCCACATAATCTATTATATTTCTCTTTATTCAAGGACACCAGTAGATCTATCTCAAGTCACGATATATTTTGGTTGCACTAGGATGTATGGAGTATCGAGAAATATTGGCTTTGCATCCTCAAATTTTTTAGCCTTGATTTGATCAAGGAACATTGTCCTTAACTCCAAACTATCCAATATTCTACCCTTTTTAGAAACTCCATATTTTATAAATTACATTGCTAGAGTTTGGATCTCTCTAGCCTAAGGTCGTCTGGTCACTCTTAAATAAGACAAACTACCCGTACTTGAAGATTTTTGGCTTAATGGTTTTTCCACCTCATTGGCATTTCTTGAATGATATTGGATAGTCACATCATAATCCTTTAGTAACTCCATCCACTGTCTCATCCTCAAATTCAAGACCTTTTGAGTGAACATGTTGTAAACTATGATGTTTTGTAAATACCTTACACTTGATCCCATAAAGATAGTGTCTCCATATCTTAAGTGCAAAAAACATTACTGCCAACTCCAAGTCATGAGTTGGACAGTTCTTTTCAAAAAAATTCAATTGCCTTAAAGCATAAGTAGTTACATTCTTATCCTGCATTAGTACACCATCTTAAACTAGAGCAAAAATGTCACAAAACATAATAAAATCCTTACCTTCATTGGAAAAGCAAGGATGAGAGTTATGGTCAAAAGAGACTTGAGATTTTGAAATCTATATTTGAACTTGATATATCAAACAAATGGTACCTCTTTTTATGTCACTCTTTTCAATAGAGTAGCCATGAGGTCAAGTTTTTGACAAACCTATGATTATAACTAGAAAGACCTACAAAAATTTGTACTTCATTCATAAAGCTAGGTGATCCTAACTCTTTCCATACTCAATCATCTAGCGATCTACCATCACCGCCTTCTCCAAAACCACATACCCAAAAAAGTCTATAGAAGACATCCAAAACTCAAATTTTAAAGAATTTAGCATTAACTTGATTTTCCTTCAAAATCCAAAGACTATATATAAGCAACTTGTATTTTCCTCCTTACACTTGGAGTAAACCAAAATATAATCGATAAATATAATCCTAAATGAATCCAAGAAGGATTTAAAAATACTATTAATCAAACTCATGAAAATATATTACTAACTCGTAATGTCCATATTGAGTCGTCAAAGCTCTTTTGGGTATGTACTCATGCCTAATCTTAAACCGATGATACCCTGACCTCAAATATATTTTGGAGAAAACTAAATCATCTTACAACTGACCAAATAAATAATCTATTCATGGCAAAGGGTACTTATTTTTTATGGTAACAATGTTTAACTGTCTGTAGTCTATATACATTCTTATGCTTACCATCCATTTTCATAACAAACAACACTAGAGAACCCCAAGGCGAAGCACGAACAAATGAATCCATTATCAAGTAACTCCTGCAACTGAGTCTCAATCTCTCTCAACTCAACTGGAAATATTCGATAAAGAAGGATAGAATTTGGGTGAGTGCGCAATAATAAATTAATACAAAAGTCAATGTCCCGATCCAGAGGCATACTAGGCAAGTCAGTGGAAAGTACCTCCTAAAATTATAATGCTATGAGCAATGAATCAATAAAAAGGACCTCTGTAGTAACATTCCACCCCTTCCCAACTAGCTTCGTAGCTCAAATAAAAAAAATTATTTTTATGGGTTTGGAATTGTAAACACCTTCCCATTCAAACTTATCCATCCCAGGCATGTCTAAGGTCATAGTTTTTTCTTTATAGTTTAGAACATCATGATACGGGGATAACTAAGTCATACCCTGGATAATATAAAGATCAAGCATATCCAAAATCACCAAATCTACCCAAGTTAGAAAACCCATACACATAATAGAGCAAGCACTAATAGGGGTGTTCCTGGTTAGGTTAAAAACCAAACCAAATCGCAAACCAAACCAAGTCGACTAACAAACTATAATTTGATTTTGTTTGATTTGGTTTTGAATTTTAAAAGCTGATAGAATTTGATTTGGTTATGATCTACTAAGAAAAACCAAAAAAATCACCTAACCAAATCAATAAATTACATATATACATACATACATATATATATATATATAAATTTTATGCTTATTTGAATATACAATATTAGTTCTTCATAAATACTTACAAATATTTTATACCTTTTAATTATTAATTTGGTTTTAGTCTACTTATTTCACATGCACTACAATAATTTTTAAATAATTTTCGTGGTTTGGTTTGAATATATATTATTATTTTTCCATAAATGATAATTATCTAATTGTATATCTATGGTGTGATTTATTGTCAGTTTTTAATTTCTTCACTAAGACATTCATCTACTCATTAATGGCTTGTCCCTTTTGATATTTTGTGAGTTGACTATTCTATTTATAGATCTATATTTTTTTTATGGGTGTTAGACATGTGAAGTGAAAGAACCTCTACAGTTATGCAACTTACACATGCTTAAACTTCAAAATATTGTTGAATAAAATAGAAGATTCATATACATTCATCTTATGATTGTAGAGAGAAATACATTGATTCCTAACATTCATTTGATATAGTTATCACATGTCCTGATGTTTTACTGTTATTAAATTTTTATTATCTAATTATAATTTGAGAAATTGAACCAAACCAAACTAAAACTGACAAGAACCAAAACAATGGATTTTATTTTCTTTGGTTTTGTTTTTGAATTTTAATAGCCGACTTAATTGGTTTGATTATGGTTTTAATCAAAAACCGACCCTAACCAAATCATGAACATGCCTAGGCACGATACACTAGACTCAATACCATAGAGTCTCCAACTAGAGTAGAAAGGTACATAGGTGAGTCAAGCATATCACAAACCATTTCTAAACCTAAGGCAAATCTAACGGATACATAAGAATAAGTGAAACCTAGATCAAATAAGATCATAGAGATCTGGTCAGAAACAAGAATTGTTCCCGTAATGACAACATCTGAAGCTTCTACCTCAGATTTGAATGGGAAGGCACAATAATAATATCTATCATCGATCAAAGCCACCTCTCTAAAAGGCTGAGTATTACCTCTACCTTCATTACCACCACCTCAATTTCCTCCATGGTCACCCTAATGCTTACCACACCCACTAAGTCTATGACCTCTACCATTACTACCACCACTTCAACCAAGTGTAACCATAGCTTAGGTTTGTTGATTGCTCTTTAAATTATCTGGCCTTTCATTACAACAAGCCTTCTTGAAGTAACCAATAGCACCACAAGTAAAACAACATCGATGAAAGAAAGGACAGCTAGTAGATAAATATAAATAACCTTGGCTTCTCACAATTGAAGACTATTGGATGGTCCCCAATGGACCTACTGTAGATGTTGTCAGAGATAACTATACAGGGTGAGATGGATCTGTCTGATGACCATAGCCGTTAGAGTAAGAACCACAGAAGCTACCCGTGTTCTGGGTATTCATTGCTACCATTTTTGCCTATCCAACCTATTTGAATACTTCCACCTTATTTAAATAATAAATATGTAACGCCTCAAATTTGGTACCCGAAATGCTACATGGTGCTCATGACCCCGAAGGACCATAAGCTAATCCATGACTGATGTCTGTACCTATATACTGCATAAAATACTTTATAATATGTTAACATGAATTGATAGGCCATAAGGTTCAATACTGAACATAATCTGAATAATATAAAATTTGTGTAAGGGTAATATAATACCAGAAAAAAACTAAAAAATACTAAAGTCTGAAACATGATAGTCTAGAAAGCCTCTAACTGACTGAACTGTATGAGTAAGAAGTTGATGAGATATGTCCCCAACTAACTCCAACTAATAGATTAATTACTATGATAATGAGGAAATAATCATGTCCTCGAAAGATGAGGAATCGGTTCTAACTTTGTCTGTGGATATCTAGAATCTACTATTGCTTTGGAGCTCATGTCTCTGAACCTATGGTATAAGACACCATAGCGCAAAAATGTCAGTACTTTGAATGTACTGGTATGCATGTGAGGTAGGCTGAATGTGTGGGATTCATATGCATGGACAATAATAATAACTGACTAACTATCATGAGCGTGAGAAAACATGCATGAAACATAACAAATAACACTAATACTGTGATAAAATGATTATTGAATCTGAATATAACTGATTACATAAGTGACTGTATTTGACAGTCCTGAATCTGATGGAACTATTTGAGTTTGATTTTGAATCTGAGTCGACTGTATCTGATAGTCCTGAATTCTGAAAAACTATCTGAGTTCTTTTACTGAGACTGATACTGAGACTATGGGAGGAAATCATCTAACTGACATGCCCCAAATGATGCATTATAGCTAAATTAGGGTCCAAACTATGCCCTGATTGGAAGGGTGTCAATATAGTACCACTGGTAAGGATAACATGTGAGTGACCCTAATATAACAGGTAACTCTAGTGAGAACGGTGGGAACCCTCATATAACAGGCTAAGCCACCTCATCTACCCTCATATAGCAGGATATGATGTCTCAACCTATGCTGGATACATAGTTCTGGAATACATAGATTACTTCTAAGAATCACACCCTCATATAATAGGTGAGTTCCTACCCTTGGGTTCACTCGGTGCTAATTTCTACTCCCATCTAAATAGAAACTGAATATAATTTATTGAACTGAACATGGACTGAGCTACTAAATTTCGTTGACTGACGAAATATTATTGATATCTGACAACTGACTAAGTTCATGAGATCATGGAGATTTACTGAGTCATAGGACTATTTGAAGTTTAAGAATTCATAGCTTGACTGAGAGTATCGTGGAAACATGACATGGCTCTAGCCACACAACTAATATTTTGGGTACAAGTACCCCCAGGACTTGATGGAAGGAAAATTGACCAAGCATAACTTACTTGAACATATAATTAACATCATAATCCATAATACATTTATAGAAGCATTCCATCAAAACATGTTATAGGCATAACTTGTACATACATGGGGATCTCATGATATCATACTAGTTGGGAGTTGTTCCTTCATCTAGGCATTTAATCAAACACATGGTAGGCATAGTACATGTACAAAACATTACACAACAATTAATCATCATGACTGATCTCTAATTTCATCATTTATGGTTTATTTATAGGTTCGCATGAATATACATTTATACAAATTAATTCCACAAAAAAATTGATCACCCAACATGGATTTTAATTCAATTGATCATTCTCAACATAGAAAAAACAAACCCAACATGAAATTCATAAAGAAATCCATAAACTTAAACTTAGAAAGAGATTCTTAGGCTTCATGGATGAAAAGAGTCCATGAATAAATACTAGCATACCTTGGTTCGTGATTCTGTGAAGATTGACGGAGGAAAATCTTGATTCTGAATCTTCTATGAAAAACCCTAGGTTATTCTTGAGAGGTTTTTGAGAGAAAAAAGTGTATTTTGGGTGAAAAGTGGATGAATCACATATTAAAGGGATTAAATAGGGGTTGGAAGTTGACCCTTTTAACCATGGATGCGTCATTTAATATCAGTAAAATTTTTCCAAACTGAACCCTTGGCGTGATGTGGTGTGATACTGGAGTTTGGAAATTGGAAAACTGAGGGATGGAGTGATGCGGAGCCATCACGTTGCCCCTTCTTTTGCGACCTGGAACTTTGGCGCGACGCGGGGAAAATCGTACTGAGACACTAGAAAAAGGACAATTCTGAATTTGGGCCCAGGTGCGACATGCCATAATTGCGAACCCCTACTGGAATTTGCCAAATACCATTTCCTCTTGTGGCACGGCGTGCCACTGACTAATATGGCGCTGTTTTATGACAGGAACTTGAAATAGTCATAACTTCTTACCCGGTTATCGGATTTGGACGAATCTTATATCGATGGAAAGGTTATTGAATTTTCCACATGGCAAAAAGTGAAAATCTTGAAAATTCCTCATGGAATAATCATCATTCAATTTAGAATCTAATATAATAATTCTTGAAATGAAATTAGCTAGAAAAAGTACGGGGTATTACAAAACAACATCATTAAAAGTCTTCCTAGCAGAAGTATTATGCACAGCTAGAAGCTATAAATTAGTATTCAAACCTTTTAATAATAGGTGATCCTCTTGACTGGTCCTCCAGATCCTTTTCTCAATTTGTGCATATTTTTAACATTTCAAGCCTTTCCATAGTGGCTACAAATCATTTATGACTTACTAGAACTATCAATTTGGTTTTTGAATAGGTCTTTTGGCTATAGGCTCATTTTCCTATTTTAGAGATTTTACTATTAAGAAATTGGTCCCTGATAAATAATTTTAGTGAACAGACTCGAATGGAAATTTTGATTATGCTATGAGATCTAAAATGTGAATTTTGGTCCGAGGACCTTTGGACTGCATCTCGAGGCCTAGAGACTTATTTTGGTCTATTGGTTGGATGTTGGTTAAAAAAGAACTATAGGTGTGGGCCCCATATTATGTCAAAACAATCTCAGATGTAAAGTTTGATGGTTTCACTGAGTGCAGAATGTCAAATTTGATATTTCCATGACCCAAACCCATCGAGAGTGGCACCCACGCTACTCATTCAATGTGAGAACCAACTATCCCGAACAACAATCCCAAATCCATAGTCAGAAGAATTAAGCTAAGCTAATCCATCAATATATTATACAATCTAAAACCAAATTATAAATACAACTGAAGGTTAAAAAGTCCTTACGCAAAAACCATCCCAAGGACCCAAAAGTCATCTTTACCAAAATATTTGAGAATGTCAAGAAGAGGATGCAATCCAAAAATGAAGTAAAACATATGTTCAGAACTAGAGAACTATGCCAATAAGTAATGATTCCTTGGTTTACCTTGAAATCTAGCGCCAACCACTAGAATCACAAGTGATATCATATAAGAGCCTTTGGAATGGGTGTTGCACTCAAAAAAATAAATGCAGGTGTAGTATCAAAACACAAAAACAACAGTGTACTGGTAGGGTCATTTGGCAAACCCAAGATGAGAATATGAACATATCACTATGTTATAGTACAACAAGTTAATCCATGCTTAACAAACATACACTTTGCATAACAAGCAATAATGAACAACTTGGAACCAAAACTGCAAGTTAACATATTATCACAAAGTTAAGAATATTCAAGCCAAGAAAAAATGGTAAGGACAATTTATTAAGTATAAAAAATATATTTCCCCAATAAAACCATGGAACCATCAACCACCCTTTAGCTATGACCTTTGGGTGATAATTATCATCCATGTACTAAAATCCCAGACATAATTATCTACTAACCCTGTTCCACCCAAACCCTATGAGAATTTTCTAAATACCAAACATACCATATTTAGAAAGTAAGGTAGGTCGAAGTCATATAACAATCGCAAATCATTTGCAAAGACAACACCAAACAACATGCACTAGTAAACCATACTACAAGGTAGTTAACTTGTTCATATAGACAAACTGAATTAAGTACAGACCATTACATACCTCAAACCAAGCTTGCACAACTCCTCTACGCCAGACCTTTTTCCTTTTGTGCAATATTCACTTGCTCATGGTTTAAAACATGTATATAAGTACATAATTAAAGAAATGACCTAATATGTTGAGATTTATAACTTACAGGAAACTCCTAAGGTCAAATTCATGATCATTCGCTTCCCTTCTAGGGCTTTTCCTCTATAATTCACCTAAAACTACCAATGAATGAACGGAATGCAAGGGTAAATTAAATGTTAATTATCAAAACCCATTAACTTATTCCTTAATTTTTTCCTTGAACTAGTAATTCACCAGTAACCTTCCTAAAACCCTCTCCAATCTCCATGAATTTAAATTCTAGGCTAAATAAATAAATACGAGTAAACGGGGATGAGTTCCTTACCTTAAAGAAGCCAAATGAAGAAATTCTTGCGTGCGGCGCCCTAAATCTCCCTTTCTTTCCCACAAAATGAGTTTTACAAAAATTAACCATTTTAAAAAAATATTTTAATAAATATACAATTTTCATTGCTAGTGCCGCTTTGCAATACCAATTATTGTAGTGGTTATTGACTAGCTTTGACCACCGCTATAGTGGGAATTCCTCTATTATGGCACTTACTGGAATAGTAGTTTTCGGCGTCAATGGGACATAATGTCCATCTTCACCCAAAAATCTCTCTTTTTATAGAACACCTAAAACCTAGGATATTTAAACAATGCCCTTTATGATAAGATCAATTTCGGGAGTTTAACTTTTCCAAATTTGATTTCATAAATTTCTACGAGTTTCTTATAGTCTTAGCTAACAAGAAATAAAGACGACTACCACCACCCTATTCCAAATCATCCCTAAATTTCCATAGGCTAGACCTTACTTTGAAATAAATTAAAACTAGCCTAGCCTAAAATTTGTAACTTATAAACCAAATATTTTTTGACATGAGATCTTAAACATAGGACTCATATGTAATGATAGAAGGGGTCATTAAAAAAGATACCAACTTACCCATTATATATCCCCAAACTATCAAATGAGAAATGCAGGCTAATTAAAGAAGAAAAAGAGTACTTGTATCCTCAAACAATTAAGGGTACTTATCCTCTATTTTGAAGACTTTAGGGTAAGAATTGGCTGCTGAGACAAAACTTTAGTCAAACGATCTTGTATGATAATTCTGACAGTTCTAATAGCTGCAAAAAATTAATATTCATTCTAGGAGGCCTTTGGTTCGTGTCCCAAGGATTTCAAACTTATTTCAATCTATTTGCCAAAAATTAAGAAAAATGGCACTTGGATATGGGACACAATTTTTGTCGTAACAACCTCAAATAGAAATTTTGATTGCGTCATTGAGTTTGGAGAATCAAATTTAATAGTTTAGTTGTGTCCACAGAATTCCAAATAAATCGAGAGGGGTTGATTGAGAGTTAGAAATTTCTAAGTCCCAGCTGGTGCACCACTCAACTGGTGCATCCGTTTAAGCACTTAAGCGGAGGTCGCATTCATGACCAGTTAGTCACTTAAGCGAAGTGGCTTGATCGTTGAGTATTGCATAAGCAAGGCACTCATCACATAAGCGAGTGATTCTTAAGCATCACCAGGGTCGCTTACGCAACATATGTGGATAACACAAGCATCACAAAAATGCTATCTGGTCGCATAAGCTATAACCACTTAAGCGGTCTGGTGTCCGCTTAAATGACACTTGGGTGCCATTAAATGCCATAATTAGTCCAATTTTATCCAATTTTCAACACAAGTTCAATAATGTAGAAACCTAGAAAGTGTGGAACCTTGGGTGAAACATTAGTGGGTGATTTTGGGTTGTTCGGGAGCGTAATTACTCCATTTTCTTTGTATTCTTGGTGTGTTTTCATTAATTTCATGATGAATTTCTCAATTATTTCTCAAAATTCCTAGATTATTGGTGGGTTGGTTTTAGCACCATTTGAGCTTAAAATTTACCTATTCTTGAGGGTAAATGTTCCTTGATCATAGATGGATGCGTAGATTGTTTTAAAAGTGTGATTTTGCAAATAGGTCCACATGGAATTTTGTTATGACTTAATTTATGAGTTATGATGACACGAACTTTATCTCACCAGTTGGTAAGACTAAACCATATGCTGAATCTAGAAGTAATGGGCTAACCTGGTGGAAAAAAAGGCATCATAGCCAAAATTTCCAAGTAAGGACTTACAAAAATAATTCAAACAATAACAATAGTATGAAAGATAAATAAAATAGAAATAACATCCAATGACCTCGTAATGTCGGTATAAGAGCCAATAGCAAAAATAAACATAAGTACTATAATAGACAAATACAAATCCATCTCAAATAGTGAAAGGCTAGACATAAATAATAGAAGAAAAAAGGGAAACTCCAAATCCGAGAGCTCTGTATCTCCAAACCCAACTCAACATGATCTCAGCATCAACAATGGCCACTAGTACTCGAACCTGGACCAAAAAGATACAAAAATATATCCTGAGTACCAAAAACATGGATACTCAATAAATCATCGACCAACTTATATGGATCATGATATAAGTACAATAATATACAAGTACATAAACTAAGTCAAAGTAAAAGGGCAAACCTGGAGTAGCACTCCAATATTGTAAATAAATAACTGAGATATATATAATATGGAAGAAAGCATAATTAATACTAAAAGACTATCCCCATAAGAGAGTAAATGCAAAAAAGTAAATAACCCAACACGGACCCTCATAAGCCCATAGGATGCAATCAAAGATAGCAAGTAATAGGAAATATACTAAATAATTGCATCTCAATCCATAATTATGAATCCATCGATACCATAAGCCTCCGATTAGAACCAATTCCATAACCATCATAAACAACCCATCAATGTCGGATTGAGCTAAAACTCATATCATCATCATCGTTATTTTCCATATTTAAACCAAAACTCATATCATGAATAATGCCAGAGTAGAACTAGTTTTAAGATCATAAATCTCCAGACTTGAATCGGAACTACCATAAAATCTCAAGAACCAAACTATCATAAGAATCAAGAATATTATCTCCAAAAACTCTAAAATAAGAAATTCAAAATTACTATACGCCCAATAAGTATACAACGACCTAACATGAGTCTTGGCCTAAGGTGGGCCAAAGAGGCCCACTTTTACTCCCCAAAATCTATTTTAAGAAAAATTCTATCTTGGACTAGGCTAGGTTTCTAAGTTTACTTTTTGCTACAAAATAAGCCACAATTAGCCCTAAGATAGCAATGCTACCTAAAGATGCATAACTAAGCCAATTACGCCTAATTTACGATCACTTAATAGGCTAAAATCCCCAAATTTTACTAATCTTACCTCCAAGACCTAATTCTCAACCAATATCTAACACATTATCAAAGAATACTATGACTAAGATCAATCTACAAGGAAGTAAACCTATCCTAGCTAGACACCGAAGAAAAACTTGAAGAAATCTGCTAAATCATAGATTTCTCCTTTCGAGAAACTTCCACAAGATACCACACTATCAAAGCCATAATCTACACATCAAAATGAGAATAATGTACCCATATTTCACTTTTGTTCTTTGGGTCCAAGATTATATAAAAATTTTATGTGGGGCCCATTTGCGAAATTGCCCTTTCGAAATCAACAATGCATCCTTCTATGATCAAGGAACATTTATCCTCAAGAATGGATAAATTTTGAGCTCAAATAGTTCTACAATAAAGCCATTATTATTTTAGGATTTTGAAAAATGATAAAGTATTTAATCATGAAATTGATGGAAGCTTACTAAGAATTCAGATAAGAAACGCATTACTCGATCTTACGAACACCCCAAAATCACCCACTAATATTTCTCCTAAATTTTCACACTTTTTAGGGTTCTATACTCTTGACTATGGGTGAAAATAGGAGAAAATGGGCTAAGTGGAGAATATATATGTACTAGGTGTTACTTAGGTAGACACGAGGATACTTTTGCAACATTCGTTACTACTGCACATGACTCTTAAGCGAGAATAGCGTACGCAACAAAGGCATTGCTTAAGTGACACCAACTATGCAAGACAGACCACTAAAGCGATTGACTGGCCGCTTAAGAGGCCTTTGCTTAAGTAAATGCACTAACTGGCTGCACCAGTTGGAAGATCAAAAAATTTTTGAGTCTCCACCAACCATTCAAGATTCATTCGAAATCACATATATGCAAACGAACTATGATACTCTATCAAATTTGACATTTCAAACTCAATGGCGTAGTTGAGGTTTCCATCTGAGGTCTTTTCGATGAGAAGTGGGTCACATACCCAAGTGCCATTTTTCTTAACACTTAGCCAATAGCCCAAAATAATTGTGAAAGCCTCAGGACCCAAAACAAGGTCCTCCTAGACTAAAGTCGATGTTCTAAAGTTTTTATAACTATCAGAATTAGCATACAAGGTTGTTTGACTAAAGTTTCTGCCTGGTAGCCAATTTTAACTAGCAAAGACTTTCTAATAAAGAATTAGCTCTAAAAATCAAATGAACTGCTCGATAACCAAAATTTCTGTTCCAGCAAGTCATAAATGACTTAGGGAAGCTATAGGAAAACTCTAAATGACCAAAATGAGTAAAAAAGCAAAAAATAACCCAAAGGTTCATTATGATATCCCCTAGTAAAAGGTTTTTTTATCTATGAAAGTTAAGGGTTTGCATATACCTAAAGCCTTTAACAGGTGAGGATAATGTGCCTGGATCTTGCTCTTAATCTTACAAGTAGCCTACTCTACTAGGCGATGCATCCACTAAAGCTTAACTATAGGAATTTCTATAGAGTGAAACCGCATGACATCACTGGCTAATATGAACATTGGATCTTCCACGAATGTCATTCACTCACCTAACTAAATTGAGTCCCATCTGTGCACATAACATGCACTTAGAATATATCGCTGCAATATAGAATCATGGAAAACTGGATGAACAACAACAAAATTTAGGGGTTAGGCTAGCTTATATGCTACTTCTCCAACTGTGCGATGGATCTCAAAAGGTCCAAAATATTTAAGGCTAAGCTTGCTTTCCTTCCCAAAACTCATCACACCCTTTATAGGCGATGCATGGAGGAATACCCGGTCTCTAACTCCAAACCTGAAGGCATGAAGTCTGCGGTCTACATAAACCTTTTGCCTTCTCTGGTCTGCTCTTAACCTATCTTGAATAACCCTAACTCTATCCTACGACTCCCAAAGCAAGTCAATACCACTAGGTCTAACCCCAAAAATCTCAAACCAACCAATCAAAGAATGACATCACCTACCATATAAATCCTAAAATGGCACCATATCAATACTTTAATGGTAGCTATTACTATACACAAATCATGCCAAAGCTAAGTGCTACTCCTATTGACCGCCAAAATCCATAACATAGGCTCATAAAATATTCTCAAGTACTTAAATAGCTTGCTTCGACTATCCATCAGTTTGAGAGTAGATGGTTATACTAAAATTCACCTGAGTACCTAACTCCTCCTGAAAATATCTCTAAAATTTTGGTGTGAAAACTGAGCCCCAGTCTGAAATGATAGATATAGGCACACCATGAAAAACAGACTATCTCCCAAACATAGATACAAGCTAACTTCTTGGCACTGAAACACATCTGAGTAGGAATGAAATTTGATGATTTGGTCAACCAATATACAAAGAACCAAATATAATCAAAACTATGGGAAGTGCAATGCAAACCACTAATGAAGTCCATGGTGATCTGCTCCCTCTTCCACTTGAGAATGGGCAATCTTTGAATCAAGCCACCAAATCTCTCATGCTCGACCTTCACCTACTAACAACATAGGCAATGAGCTACAAGTCTGCCGCACCCTTTTCATACCAGTCTACAAAAATTGTTGTCTCAAATCTTAATACATCATAGTTATAGTCGTAGTTATTATTGCTTGAATATAATATCTAGAGCTGTGAGCCTCATGTAGAATTTATTAGATTATGTCTCCAACCCCCAAAACATAAATATAGCCATAAAATCACAAAACACCCTCAAAATACATGGTAGCCCTCTTGGACTCACCAATCAACACCTAATCATAGATGATGCGAAGTCTTATATCTTCAAACTAACAACTTTGAATCTGCTTAAATAAAGTAGACCTTACTTTAACACTAGCAAGAATCCTCCTAGGGTCTAAAATATCTAGTCGCACTATCAAGTTGGCCAAGGACCGAACATCCCACGCCAACTACCTCTAAAAAATTGAGACAAAAGCCAAACTACCTATAATTACCACCTTTTGGCTTAAGGTATTCGCTACCACATTTTCTTTGTCATGATGATATAAGATAGAAATTTCATAATCCTTAAAACACTCTATCCATCTACACTACCTAGAATTAATCTCTCTCTGGGTGATAAGATGCTGAAGACTATGATGTTCCATAAAAATCTCACAATGTATGCCATAAAGACAATGTGTCCAAACATTAAGCGCAAAAACAAATACCACCAACTAAAATCATGAGTGAGGTAGTTGCACTGGTTTACTTTCAGCTACCTCGATGCATAAGAAATAACTTGACTCTTCTGCATCAATACACAAACCAAAACTACACTAGAGGCATCATAATATATAGTGAATCCCGAACTCTCAACAGAAAGAGAAAATATAGAGGAGGAACTAATAAATCTCTTGAGCTTTCTATAGCTCGACTCATACTCCTTGGATCCCGAGAAAGGAATATGCTTTTGGATTAATATGGTCATCAACCCTAAAATTTTAGGAAATCCCTCAATAAACCGCATATAGTAATCGAACAAACTAATGAAGCTACAAACCTCAGACTATGATGTAGGCCTAGCCCAATTACTAATAGCCTCAATAGTTGTTGGATCTACCTTAATACCATCCTTAGACACCATATGTGTAAGGAATACCACCGACTCAAGCCATAAATCACACTTAGATAATTTACCAAAATGGCTATGGTCTCTCAAAGTTTAGAGCACAATCCTTAAATGATGCATATGCTCCTCTCTACTCCTCAAATACACAAGGATATCATTGATGAACACAATAATGAAGGAATCTAAATAAGATTTGAATACATAGTTCATCAAGTCCATAAATGCTATTGGGGCATTAGTCAACCTAATAGACATCACTAGGAACTAATATTGGCCATAATAGGTCCTAAAGGTTATATTTGCTATATCCTTAGCTCAAATCCTCAACTGATGGTAATCGGACCTTAACACAATATTAGAGAACATCGCTGCTCCCTGAACCTCATCAAATAAATTATTGATGTAATGCATAGAATATTAGTTTCTCACCATGAACTTATTAAACTGTTAGTAGTCAATACACATACTCAAGGAGAAATTCTTATTCTTTACAAACAATATAGGAGCTCCCTAAGGTGACACACTCAATCGAATAAAACCCTTACCTAGAAGATCCTGAAGCTTCTTAAGCTCGACAAAACCCATATGGTAAGGTACCATAGAAATAGGTTACGCGTTTGGCTTAAGATAAATAACAAACTTACCATCAAGCTCAAGAGGAAGACAAGGTAGATTGGTAGGGAAAATATCAGGAAAATTTTAAACTATAGAAACAGAGTCAAGCGACGAAATCTTTATGCTAACATCACAAATATAAGAGAGATAAGACTCACAACCTCTTAAAATAAGTCTCCTAGACTAAATATAGAAAACAATCATTGTTGGCTCTTGAAAAATAGCTCATTGTGACATAATCGAAGGTATGCCGGGTATGTCTAAGGTAATGGTCTTGGAAAAATAATCCAAGATCACATGGTAGTTGGGATAACCAGTCCATGACTAGAATCACATCAAAATCCACCATCGTAATATATAAGTCAGCTTGAGTATCAAACTCTCAAACAGTACAACACATGATCTACAAACTTGATCCACTACTAAAGAATCACCCATGAGAGTAGAAACACATAATAGCACAGATAAAGAACCCTAAGATAAGTCTAACCATAGGGTATATTAAGTAGATACATAAAAATACGTGGATACCGAATCAAATAAAGGAAATGCTGACTGATGACACACTGAAATCATACCTATGATAACAACATCCAAATACTCAGCTTTGGGTTTAGTAGGTACGATATAAAACTAACCATATATGCCACCTATTAGGATCCTAACTAATCTCCTTTCCTACCTGCCCGGGGACCTCTATGAGAACACTGGGGACCACTCCAAAAACTATGTACACCACCTCTAGCTGGGATAGAACACCCTAATTAGTGGAACACTGAGATAAAAGAACCATTGCTCCATAAATAGGCCTCTCTCTTATGAAATAACCAAAGGACCCCTAACCATAATATGCCCTAGGTGTAGTACTAAACCCAGAAGATCCTATTGACCCAGAATAACCACTATGGCTAGAATAACCAAAAGATGAACCCCTTAGAGACTGACCACTACACTGTCCAGGATGATCACTTAAACTAGACTGGCCTCTACCAGTGATCTAAATAGTGGAATAAGAGGCCCTACTAAACTGACTCTGATGCTGATAAAGCTGACAGGGAGGGTACCTACCCTGAGAACCACTAGCTCTGAGCCATGAGCCACTACGGCTTCTACTAAAATTGCCTTAATTTTAGGGTCTCTTATTACTGCCCCCTTGGGACTTATGATGCATATCCTACATAACTTGAGCATAATACCTTGACAAAATATCTACCAACAACCACCAAAATCTACGTTTTGATATAGAGAAGGAGTCTCAATCCTAAAAAAGTATCAAACACGCTTACACTAAGTAGTTAAAATAGGTGTGGCATGTTTAGCCAACTCATAAAATTGAGCCTCATATTCCACAACACTCATGGAGCCCTACCCTAATTTCAAAAATTAAGCCATCAAACAAAATCTAAGACTGGGAGGCATGTACTTCTCCAAGAAGACCTCGAATAACTAAGTTTATGTCATAGGGGAGATCTATAATACCCTAAATTATTAGGCCTAAAAATTCTTGAGTTTTTAAACTCAATGCCCTGACTACAACTTTCCTTACAAGTCATAAGGTCACCAAATAGGTCATAGGACCCCAACATATTATTACTAGTGAGGTATCCCAAGGTGTCTATTTTGAGTGCGACTAGAATCAATGAGTCGTCACAACTCTAAATTAGTTGTATAGTTATTCTCATAGCCAAACTAGTAATGGTGCAGGATATTTCTATCTTGACAATGACCAATACCCTATGTGTTATGATGACACCTCACATTTCATAGTGCGTGACTCGTAGGGTCAATAATAAGGGGTTCTTGAGCTACTACTCAAACTACGAGTTATGGAGATGACTCATAGCCAGACATCATGAGTTGTAAGGTGACCCGTAATGACTGAGAGACCTTTTTTACACTTTTAAGTGGGGTAATTCTTGTCATTTACCTCCGTACAAACTTAGGAACCACATCTATAAAACACCCAAAGAGGGTTATTTCAATCACTTTAAAAATTACATATGTGCTCTCTTCTCTCTCAGATCCCTAAGTTAAGAACACCTAGTATTTCTAAGGAATTGATAATTAGAGCTTCCAAGGGTTAATTCTCTTTGTAATTCTTGCTATCTCAGGAATGTTACTCTTCCCTTAAACTTGTTTTACTTAAAGCACATGTTTAAATTATTGTACATATAAATTTGAATATGGGTTGAGGGTTTTGGAATAAATGTTACTTAAATTGGATTCCTATGAGTTTGTATGAACTACTCATGCTTTATAAATGGTTTTTGATGTACATAGGTACAGAATTAGAAAGGGGATCAAGGCATTCCTCCGAATTGATGATTTTGTTTTATATTTTGTTTTAGAATTGCGTTCCCTCAATCCACTCGCATAATTGGCTCTGAAATATGATTTTTCACATGGTTTAACTTAACCACTTAATCCATTGCATTACATAAATGGTTAAATGGATGAAAATAGTTTTAAAGCCCTTGTTGGACATATTTTCAATCTTAAACTTGTTTTAACAAACAAAGGAGGTCAAGACATTCCCCCGAGTTGATTTAATAAACTAGAATAATAGGTTGAGGCATTCCCCAACTTGATTTAATAAACAAAGAGGGTAGAGGCATTCCTCCAGGAGGATGAAATTTTATTGGTATAATGATAATCTTGTGAGCAGAATTAGTATGATAATCCAAATGGTATGTGACTTACTGTATGGTCCTTAGTTTAATGAATAGGAGTGTGTTAATATTTTAATTATGATTAAATGGGGTTTTGTATCTAGTACATGAAGGTGGAGGTCCTAGGGAGGCATATACTAGAAAGTCACATTGTCAGTGTGAGGTTTGGTCTTGATGACCGTGTGCTTATGTCATACTATGTATATGTATATCTGTATCTTGGATGAAGTAGAGTTAGGGCATTTCCTTGTGTTTCTTTATACCTCTATCTTGAACAGCTAACACGTATTAGGGCTCTTTCAGCAGAGGGAGTTGGACCCATATAACTCATGGGTATTTGTATGACGGTTAAGCAACATAATTAAGGTTAATTGTCTTAAACCTTATTCTAAATCATATTACCTAATCCAACATCTATTATATATATGTATGTATGCATAAATATGAACATGTACATTAAGTTTAAAATTGAATTTTGAACTGGCACTACTTTATCATTATCCTAAGTTATATGCTAGCGATCACCCCGTTAACCATCTCTAGATGTTGTATTCCCATGCGATATAGGGAAAGAAGACACTTATGATTTTCCTAAACAATGATTGGTGGTTCTTAGATTGTTTGCAAGTCAGCTTTAGTAGTGAGCCCCCTTCTTCTGGAAGGCCTATTACTTCATGGTCTAGTTTATGTCATAGACTATTCCATTGGTTTCCTTGGCTATTATTGGGGTCATGTATCAACTTAGATTGGTTTTGGTATATATAGAGGCTTTGTTGATTACTGTGGATTGGGAGTTGGTATTATGGATTATTAGAACATTCTTATTGTTGTACATGTTTGAAATTTATCCATTGCTAGCTGTATTGTGCTCTGTTTGGATAGGAAAATAGGGTGGTATCTAATCTATGATGGACTTAATATATCCATCATATCTAGACTTGATTACTCTTACCTATACCATAGATTTGATATGGTATGATTATTATCAATAAAGCTTAACTAATGTTGAGGTTGAATCCTCAAAGAATGAGTCTAGTCTTCAAACCCTATAAGTTTTGATAGTGTCTAAGCATATGCCCGTAGTGTAAACAAAGTAAAACACATAATTTAAAATTAGGGGGGATTGGTTTGCTTGAGTTTTTTTATCAATGTTACTCAAACTACCAACTAGAAGCAACAATTGTGGGTAAGATTTCAATATGAGACAAGTCTTGGGACTAAGTCTTGCAATAATAGTTTCTTAATCTGGTAGGGTTTCCAATGTATCACACTTTTAATTTCAAATGATGATAATCCTAATTAAGAAATGATTTTTTCCCTATAAGGGATTTCAGGACAGCTACATAAAATTACATAATTTCTACTAGGCATAAACCCAAGATGCTACGATTGTTATAGCTTTTCTATGATCATAGCCACTACGACCACTGTAAGATCATCGCGATTGCTGGCAGTTGACCAAGCTTGACTATCCACGATCGCGTCTCTCCGATTGCGATCATGATAACTGAGACTAGTTCCTACTTAGGGACTTCTAGCTTTTGCACATCTCTTATCTTTTTTATCCCTTTTAAGCTCCATTCCACATCTTTCCTTCTCATCACCTATATATTGGAAAATATGGAAATTAGTACACTTAACCAAAAAGTTATCTCAATCATACCGTTAAATCATAGTAGTGTGCAATAATTTAGATATAAATGAGTGGTAAATTTACCCTCACCAATACCCCTACTTAAACCTTTACTTGGTCTCAAGAAACACTACCTCTTACTCAATGAGCCAATACAAATTTAAGCCTGTTTATACAACTAAATGATAACAATGACTTAAAACTTGATTAACACCATAAGAAGCTCTCAAGCATGGCCAAAGTGAAATACCTTGGCCTTTGACACTTAGAAAATTTCTTTAGTTTGAGCTTCTAGATATCATACCACTTGAGGGTACTTGTTATATGATGTGGGTACAGTTTAGGGTCCACAACTCATATGATAATCAGTGTGGTTTTGTTTTTCACTGTCCAAGGTACGACTAAACTTAATAAAAGTAGTATGGAGATAGTAAGAGTCGTATAGTTCAATCCATATATTGTCTAGTCTCCAACCCCGTAGATTCTGTATAGGATATGGTTTGAGGGTACTAGTCATATGGTATAGGTACTACTTAGGAAAGTGGAGTAGTCTGGTGGATAGAGTGTGATGTATAATAGTTTTTCTAGGTTACGAGTGGTGGGTACCACTAGTATGTTGTGTGTACAAGCCAAGGGTGGGGGAGTTGTACCTCCTATGGTGATTTTTACAACTTAAGCTAGGGGTATTCTTGACATTTCCCCTGATATCTTCCTTTGAACCCACGGCATAAAACACTATTGGGAATTTATTTACCATATTATTCTCATTCAAAAACACTTTAAACACTCTCAAATCTCTCTCAAGATTTTGGTCTAAGAAAGCGGCTAGGGTTTTCTTTAAGCAATTAATCAAGGCTATAAGGGGTGGTTTCTTTCCATCTTCTTCATTATCTAAGTTATGTTACTCCTCCCTCTTTGTTGGTTCAACTAAAGGCATGTTTAATTTATGGATTTCATGGAATAATTATGATATTATTTTGGGTTTTGAACTATGTATTGGGGGTTTGGTTATAAATGGTTGGTTAATGTTTTCCCATGGTTTACTTATGACTTTTCATCCTATATTTAAGGTTTGGACTTTTGGTTGTATGGTAATGGTCAATTGGTACTTGGTTTTGGTTTTAGAAACTATTGCTCTCAACATGTTTGTTAAAATTCCTATGAGAATGCTTTTATCACATAGTTTGGCAATTATTAAAGTCCTTGCATCGCATAAAAGGTAATGAAACCTAAATTAGTTTAAATAGTTTTAGATAGATTAGAAAGGCCTTGGTGTCCATTATATTGATTTAATTGGAAAATTTAGAGTCAAATTGGTTTAATGGCTTTGGTTTGGCATAAATGGATAGACTTAAAAGATCTAGTGTTGGTATGATAATATCGATGATTAATGACAAATAAATAAGAATCGTTATTAATTAGTTGGTTGTGTGTGAATGGTTTTAATATGGGCTTAAAGTTCAAAGTGTTAGCAATTTCATGGAAGATGGGGGTCTAGGGGGACCAAAAATTAAAACTCATGTTGCCGATATGAAGTGGTCTTGGTGACTGTGTGCATTATGATACACTAATATTTTAGGAGATGTACTAGTCCTCTTAGGTTCTTTTCTCTAATTCATATAGCTTGGGGTCTAGAGTGGTTCTGGTAGGTCTTGGGGGTGGTCTCTGACCCCCATTAGACTTGACACACCCAGCACGACTAGGCCCTGTTTCAAGTCATGTTAGATTTGTATCAGAGCCCTAGGTTCATGGTCTTGGGAGTCCATAAAACCATATCGATTAGAGTCTCTTTAAAGGGTTTGAAGTATGCCACACTCATAAGGGAGAGGCTACAAGGTATTTAGAAATATTTTTCTTTCTAGTGTTCTATTTTCAAGCTATAGAATTTATGGTCCTGAATTCTCCTCCAATTCCAATTTGTTTGATTTTCAGATCATGCCTCCTCGACAATCTAAAGCTCAAAAAAACTTCTCTGTTCCAACTAGGGACAATGTTAAACGTACACGTTCTACTCATGCGATCCATAACCATTCTAGGGGTCCAATTCTAGATTGTCTTGGAGTTCTACTGGCTCCCTCTAGTCAATCTTAGAATCCTCAGGCGAAAGTGATGAACTCTGGGTTTTGTCAGTCTATTCACATGTTGGCACAGTTGGTAGCTGCTCAGTCTGAGTGTGGTGTTCCTATTACTCTATCTTTTGAGGCCAGTAGGGTTGGCCAGTTTATAAGGTTGAGCCCTATTACCTTTACTAGTGTTAAGGTTAAGAAGGATACTAAGGGTTTTCTTGATAAGATGGAAAAGATCTTTTGTATTATCCATGCTACTAATGTGAAGGGCATGGAATTTACCTCTTACCAGCTAAAGGATATGACATACTAATGGTACAAAGAATGGGATCACGTGAGGGGTGGCGGTGATGTGTCAACGCTATGGGAAAATTTCTCTAATGCTTTTCTATATCGCTTTTTTCCTCAAGACTTAAGGGAAGAAAAAGTGGAAGAGTTTATAAATCTGATGCAAGGTTAGATACCTGCCAAGAAGCATGCCTTGCTGTTTCACTGGTTATCTCGGTATGCTCTAGAGATGGTTTCTCATATGTAGGGTAGAATGAGAAATTTGTCTTCTGGGTTGTCTAGATATTTGATATTTGAAAGTAAGGCTGCCTTGTCGATCAAGGACATAGATATCTCTCGGTTGGTTATGTACATGCAATAGGTTGAGGAAGAGAAGATTTTTCCAAGAAGAAGTGGGGCAACTTTGGGTTTTATTCGATGACTAGTTCTCCTTACCCAAAGATGTTGGGTGATCAGTATATTCAAGGTAGCGACAAATTTAAGGCACAGGGTTCCCAATCTCAAGCTAGTGGGGCTTATTCTTCTCCATCATATCCTTTCTAAAGGTTTTATGGTAGATTGTTTTGGGGTTTTTATGACGAAGGAAGGGATGAGTGCTTCAGTTGTGGTCAGCCAAGGCACATAATTAAGAACTATTCAGTGGCCAATGTTTCTTTGGGGATGAATAAGGTTCCATTTAATTCATCATCAGTTCCTGTATCAAAGGGTGCACCTTCTAGTTCTAGCATTGGTCGAAATAGTCTATATGCTCTCACCACCCGATAGGAGTCCGAGGTATTGCCTGCTGTCCTGATGGTATGTTAAAACTTTTTTCTTATGATATGTATTGTTTACTCAATTCTGGTTCTACTCTCTCTTATGTAACCCTATTTATGGCTGAGCATTTTGATTTTGGTCCTGAGGTTATTTCAGACCTTTTTTCTATGTCTACCCTGGTAGGTGACTCTGTTATGGCTATGAGTGTCTATAGGGGGTGTGAGATATTTGTTGGTAGTAAGAAAATTGTGGTAGATCTTTTTGAGTTAGGCATGGTGGATTTAGATGTTATATTGGGGATGGATTGGTTTTACTCATGCTACATATCTCTAGACTGTCGGAACCATAAAGTCATTTCTAAATTCCCTAATGAGCCAGTAATTGAGTGAAAGAGTGGTTCCCTAACTTTTAAGGGGAAGTTCATATCATATCTTATAGCTTAGAGATTAATATCCAATGGGTGTCTCTATTATCTAGTCCGATTTAAATATTCTAACTCATAGGATTTTTCTTTGCATTTCATCCTGGTGGTAAATTAATTTCCTAAGGTCTTTCCTGATGACCTCCCCGGTGTTTCTCCTAATAGGAAGATTGAGTTTGGGATTGATATGGTTCAGGACACCCATTAAATTTCCATTCCCCCATATAGGATGGCTCTCGCTAAGTTGAAGGAGCTTTAGGAGCAACTCAAGAATATCTTAGATAAGGTTTTCATCCATCTTAGTTTCCCCTATGAGGTGCACTGATGTTATTTATGTATAATAAGGATGGTTCCCTTCAAATGTACATTAATTACCGACAGTTGAATAAGGTGATAGTTAAGAACAAGTATCCTCTTCTAAGAATAAATGATTTGTTTAATCAGTTGCAGGGGGCTAAGTTTTTCTCCAAAATTAATCTTCAATCCCGGTATTATCAACTTAAGATTAGGGAGGTGGATATTCTTAAGACTGCCTTCTATACCTGGTATTGGCACTTTGAGTTTCTGGTTATGTCTTTCACGTTGACTAATTCCCCTACGACATTCGTGGATTTGATGAATAGGGTCTTTCTTTAGTTTCTAGACCTATTTGTCATTGTCTTCGTTGATGACATTTTGGTGTATTCTAAAAGCAAGGTGGATCATGCCGATCACCTTTGTATTATGTTGTAAACCTTGAAGGAGTATTAGATGTATGCCAAGTTCTCAAAATGCGAATTTTGGTTGAATACTGTCACTTTTTTGGGTCATATCATTTGTAGTGAACGAATCATGGTAGATCCACAAAAATTTGCAGTGGTGAAAAAGTGTCCTAGACCTATGACTCTAACTGATATTTGTAGCTTCTTGGGTTTAACTTGCTACTATAAGAGGTTTATGGAGAGTTTTTTTACTATAGCTTCCCCTTTGACTAAGTTGACTCAGAAAAAGTAAAGTTCTTATAGTCGGATGCTTGTAAGGGTAGTTTTGAAAAGATGAAGGATAAGCTAACTTTGGCTTTGGTTGTGACTTTGCCTTAAGGCACTGATGGGTTTATGGTCTACTATGAAGCATCCCGTGCAATACTTGGTTGTGTTCTAATGTAACATAAGAAGGTGATAACTTATGCTTGCAGACAATTGAAGGTGCATAAGAGGAACTATCTAACTCATGGTTTGGAATCGCTCGATATTAGTATTTGCGTTGAAAATCTATGTTATTATTTGTATGGGGTGTATGCAGAAATCTTCTTTGATCATAATAGTACAGTATGTGTTTACTCAGAATGAGCTTAACCTTAGGCAAATGAGATGGCTTAATTTTCTCAAAGATTATGATATGAGTCTTCACTACCACCTAGGTAAAGTTGACGTGGTTGCCGATGCTCTTAGAAGGTTATCCATGGGGAGTCTAGCTTATGTAGAAAAGAAGAAGAGAGTGGTGAAGGACATTTACCATTTGGATAACCTTAGAGTTTATCTTCTAGACTTTAAGAATGGTGGTGTGTTTGTGCAAGAAGTGGTGCAATTGTCTCTTGGTGTTAAGATTAAGCAAAAGTAGATATTAGATCCAATCTCGATAAGAATCAAGGATGATGTAGGTGGGAATAAGGTGATGGCCTTTGAGATCGGTGGTGATGGTTCCTTATGGTACCAAGGGAGATTAGATGTCCATGATGTAGATAGCTAACAAGAGAGGATCTTGGCTGAGGTGCATGAGTCACTCTATGTTGTTCATCCAGTTCGATGAAAATTTATCATGACCTTAAGGATATATTGGTGGACCAATATGAAGAGAGATGTGGCTAACTTTATATCCAAGTGGCTAACTTTGTATCCATGTGTATGATATGCTAACAAGTGAATATTGAGTACATGAGGCTTGGAGGATTATATCAGGAAATTGAACTGCCTGAATGGAAGTGGGAAGTGATCAACATGGATTTTGTTATCGGTCTTCCTTGGTCTCGAAACTAATTTGATCCTGTTTGGTTCATTGTGGATAGGTTGGAAAAGTTGGCTCACTTTTTGCCAGTAAGGACTAACTTCTCGGCTGAGCATTATGAAAGGTTGTACCTTTAAAAGATTGTCAAATTACATGGGTAACCTATTTTTATCATCTCTAATCACGGTATGCAGTTTTCATCACACTTTTGGCAGCCATTTCAGATAGGGTTGGGGACTAATGTTAGTCTGAGTACTATTTTTCACCCGTAGACAGATGGGCAAGCAGAAAGGACTATTTAGACATTGGAGGATATTCTTTGGGCTTGCATTATTGATTATGGTGGTAGTTGGGTTGAGCACGTGCCTCTTGTAAAGTTTGCTTATAACAATAGCTACCACTCTAGCATTGGGATGACTCTATTTGAAGCCTTGTATGGTAGGAGATGTACGTCTTTGATTGGGTGGTTTGAGGTTGGCGAGGTAGATATATTTGGCTCAGATTTGGTTTACCAAGCTATAGAAAAGGTGAAGGTGATTCAGGATAGGCTTAAGGCTACCCAAAGTTGCAAAAAGTTCTATAGGACATAAGGCAAAGGGATTTGGAGTTTGTTTTAGGAGATAGGGTGTTCCTGAAGGTGCCTTCCATGAAGGGAATGGTGCAGTTTGGGAAGAAGGAAAAGCTCAGTCCCCAGTACATTGATCCTTATGTGATTTTGAGGAGAGACGACAATGTAGCATTTGATTTGGAATTGACTTCTAGGTTGAGCTTTATTAATCCAATATTCCATGTTTCTCTATTAAGGAAGTGTATTGGTGATCCGTTACAAGTTGTGCATATTAAGAATATTGGTAGCTCAGATTCTCTATCTTATGAAGATGGCCGGTTATGATCTTGTATCGTCAAGTTTGATGATTTTGGACCAAGGATATGGCCTCGGTAAGGGTTCTATGAAGGAACCATAAGGCTAAAGATGCTACTTGGGAAGCAGAAGAGTATATGAAGTCCAAGTATCCATTCCTATTTTCTGCTCCAAAAGTTCATGTGAAAGGTATGTGTTCTTCACAATATCTTTGCTTTCTATCTTAAAGGTAAGAGTAGAGATGCCTAGGGGTATAAATCATGTTTTCACTACCTTATTCCATCATTTGGGGATGAATAATCCAAGTGGGGGAGAATTGAAACACCTAGGCTTTTGTCCCTTAGAAAATTTCTTGAGTTTGAGCTTTTGGACATCATACAACTTGAGGGTACTTGTCTTATGATGTGGGTACAATTTAGGGTCCTCAACTCATATGATAATTAGTGTGGTTCCAAGGTACGACTAGACTTCATAAGAGTAATATGGAGATAGTACGAGTGGTATAGTTTAATTTGTAAGTGGTCTAGTGTCCAAACCCTTTAATTTTGTATTAGAAATGGTTTGAGGGTACTAGTCATATGGTATGGATATGACTTAGTCAAGGGAAGTCATATGGTGGATAGGTTGTGATGTCCAACATTCTGTCTAGGGTACAAGTGGTGGGTACCACTAGTATGTTGTGTGCACGAGCCAAGGGGAGAGGGGGAGTCGTACCCTCCTGCGGTGATTTTTACAACTTAAGATGGGGGTATTTTGGATATTTCCCCTGACAACTTCTTTTGACCCCACAACTTAAAACACTATTGGAACTTTATTTACCCTATTATTCTCAATCAAAAACACTTTAAACACTCTCAAATATCTATCAAACTTTGGGTCCAAGAAAGAGGCTAGGGTTATCTTTAAGTAATCAATTAAGGCTCTAATGGGTGGTTTCTCTTTTTCTTCTTCATTATCTAAGGCATGTTAATCCTCCCTCGTTGTTAGTTAAACTAAAGGAATGTTTAATTTATGGTTTTCATGGCATAATTGTGATATTATTTTGGGTTTTGAACTATGTGTTGGGAGTTTGGTTATAAATGGTTGGTTAATGTTTTTCCATGGTTTACGTATGATTTTTCATCCTATATTTATGGTTTGTAGCTGTGGTTGTATTTGAATGGTCAATTGGTACTTGGTTTTGGTTTTGGAACTATATGCTCTCAACATGTTTGTTAAAATGCCTATGAGAATATTTTTTTATCACATAGTTTAACAATTATTAAACTCCTTGCATTGCATAAATGGTAATGGAACCTAAATTGGTTTAAATTGTTTTAAACGGATTGGAAAGGCCTTGGTGGACATTATAATGATTTAATTGGAAACTTTGGTGTCAAATTTGTTTAATGGCTTTAGTATGGCATAAATGGATAGACTTCCAAGATCTAGTGTTGGTTTGATAATGCCGACGATTAATGCCTAATAAATAAGACTCCTAGGTAATTGGTTGGTTCTGTGTGAATAGTTTTAATATGGTCTTAAGGAGGGAAGTGCTAGGAAAGCTGTTGAAGGTGGCGGTCCTGTGGGGACCAAAATAGAAAACTCACGTTTGCTAATGTAAGGTGGTCTTGGTGACCATGTGCATTAAGACACTAATATTTTGGGAGATGTAGTAGTCATCTCAGTTTTTTTCCTCCAGCTCGTGTCTCTGACATGCGCTGGGGCCCTTTCAGCAGGGGGAGCTGAACGTATATAGCCCATGGTGGTTTTAAGATGGCCAAGCTACACAATCCCAGGTTAAAGGTTTTAAATGCATGCTAAACCCGGTTCTCTTTCCTGGAATAATGTATATATATGTATGAATGTTATTGCACTTGGATATTTACTTGGTTTTAAATGTTGGAACTATTTTATCCTTACTCCTGAGTAAATGCTAGAATTCACCCACTAACCCATATTCAAAAACTGTATCTCCACGCGATGCAGGAACCTGCCATACTACTCCACCTGCTCAGTAACTGTATTTAGGGAGAACCTGCGTTAGATTGAAATATTGAGCTTCCATACTCTGGAAGGATCCATTTAATGTTATGGATATCTCCACATACTCTTGTGATTTATTGGACATTGGTTTTGGCTATGTTCGGGGGCATGTCCCTCCCTGATATTGTTTTACTTTTGGATAAAGGCTTTGTGTGACTACTTTGGGTTGGCATGGGCAGAGTCGGTATTAGTATCAGCCTTGGCATTGGTAGTGGTATTGGGGCTAACACCGTTTGGACATATTTGATTTATGATTGTTCCATTTTGTTATGTTATATATATATATTCGAAATTCATCTGGCTTAAGGTATAGGGAGGTTATGGTTGGGTCTTGGGGGTGGTCTCCGGTCCCAGTCGGGCTTGAGACACCCGACATGACTAGGCCCTTGTTTGGGTTATGTCACAAAGCTATTCTCACGACTCCCATCAATATTAAATACAATCTCAAAGATGCAAAAGACTTTAAAGAACAACAATGCAACAATCACTAACAATCTAGAAGTGACT
Source organism: Capsicum annuum (assembly GCF_002878395.1). Taxonomy (NCBI): domain Eukaryota; kingdom Viridiplantae; phylum Streptophyta; class Magnoliopsida; order Solanales; family Solanaceae; genus Capsicum; species Capsicum annuum. The sequence goes on from NC_061111.1 coordinate 76,531,991, forward strand.
CCCTATCAATAACTACTCCACAATACTTTTTTTTCCTCATTTTCTGGAAGATGACAATTTCACCCACCTCAATTTATCAACATGCCTCCCCATAACAAGGAAATCCCACACATACCAAATTATCTACTATGCAAAAATGTATTTAAGTGAAAAACTCTCTATCACAAAGACTCTCTCGATGCTAACAAGTACTATACCATATACTTGCACTTATTTCAATCACCACTTTAATGAATACACTTGGTTGGAGATCTCGATATGTTTTTTGAGCTTGTAACGTAGGTTCGGGGAAGGGTAGGATATCATTTAGGAACAAATTAGCTACACCCTTCTTCAACATCTACTTCACATTATTCCATCAAACTTTTGACCATGGACCAATTCTTTTGTTTTCACACTTTACACATGCCTATTTTAGCTACCTTAATTTACCCATCTATTTGAAGGCATCTTCTATTTGCTTATTTTTTTGCGATCTATGCCCCATTCTTCTTTTCATCATTCCTTTCTTTTCGTTTTTTCCACTGCTTAGCATCATATGCATCCAGTTACACTACCATGTCCTAGGGTTATATCTTCCAAACTTACCATCCCCAACTTAGGTATTTGGTCTTAAGTTTCAATTTTTAAGTTCAAGAAGGGTATGGTTCAAAAGAGGGAAAAAACTTTGAATGGTTCGAGGATTGTAATATGGTTGCCAAAGAAAGGCTTGAAGGCTCAAAATGGGTAACTTAGGATACAATTATATGCTTGGGTAGGCTATTTAGGATAATGTGGGTTCCTATGTTCACAAAGAAGGCCTAAGATCATTTCACCAACTAAGCATAATCACAACTAGGCTTGAGAGACTAATAGGCATGTTCTAGATGGTACAAATATGCATGAGAGTTAGACAATTATGCTCACCGCACATGGCATGCAAGCTCTTCAAGGAGGCTCAATTGTGTTTCTTTCTAGAGACAAAATAGAGTATTTACCAACTTGAGACTTTGGAGTCACCAAAAGAAGTAAAGTATTGTTACAAAGTTGCACACGTCCATGCCCTTTGTTTAAAAATTTTTTGGACGAAGGGGGGTCTTTGCTTCTCATTTACACCACATAAAGTTTGCTATTAATGGCATCAAACCAAGCCATCATCTCACATTTCGGCTCTCGAGAGGGCAAACCATATGTATACTCAGACTTTATCATAGGTATAAACGGCGATCCTAAATCCAAAATGCTACATGTACTTAGACTTTCATTGCATAGATGGCTTAGATGCTACGGGTACTCAGACTTCCCCTACATCCATGGCTCACAACCCAATCACAATAACTTTCTATTAAAAATATCATCACTCAATCTTTCATAGGGAAAGGCTCATCTAATATCACCATAAACATGATAATGATAAAATAAAAAATCTAAAAATGAAACAAATAACTAATCAATGAAATATAGGCGCCATCAAGGTGCCTGAATATTACAACCAAAAAATATAAATAAGAATCATCCTAATATACATCAAAATATCCAAAAATATCTTAATAATACATACCAAATGTATTAATATGGAGATAGGAACCCTCATCTAAAAAGCTTGCAGTGACCTCATTGCATAATCAATAAAGCATAAAGAGAGTAAAAGGGTGCTCTCTGTAATCGCATCAAGATCTAAAGTCGATCTCGGATTCGGTATCACCCTCACATTATTTGAATCAGACCACTCAGCTGGGGCTTTATTATCACCATCTGCATGAAAAAAAAGCAATCTATCTCTTGGTTTCTCGACCTTACAAAGGCTATTCACCCTCTTCCACATCTTGGTGATAAACTTGTCTATGTTGTTCTCCCTCTTCCTTATCTTCTAGTATGAGTCCTGGAGCTCTCTATGAGATTCCAAGGATGAGTAGGCCCTCTTGAGTCTAGATATGGTGGCCTTCCATTTCTTCTGATCTTCCAAGTTCTTCTCATAATTGGACTGAGGAACATATGAATGGCGGGAAGTGGAATGCTCTCCCTGCCCCTGAAGTAACCCCAATACAAGCTCCCTTATTTCCCTTAAATCTATTATGATCTTATTAAACGGGCCAACTATGGATGTACTACAAGACTCTGTCTACTCCTTTGTCGACTTACACAAGTCGATCTTTCTTTTCTTACTTTTTCCCCATGCATCCTCACCCTAAATCTCAAGAGGACAAATAGGGGTGTTTGGGCGTACCCAAGTATTTGTGAGATACTACACAACCCCTACTCTCCTGTATAGTTCAACAATCAAAGAGGGAAATAAGAGAAGCATACCACCATGGTTCTTGAAATACCTTATGTATGAGATCACTAGCTGACCAACATTCAAAGAAATATTATCTAATATACAAGCAACTATTTGGGCCAGCATATCTGGAAAGAAAGTCATGTGGGTGCATGGAGAAACCTGACTACAAATAATAGTTAACCAAATCCATGTATCAGCTGTGAAATCATTCATTAATATACCCCTCTTGGTGACCACCCAATGAACCTCCTTGCCAGGATACAACTTCTCAATCATTCAACTCTCTGGTTCATAACCCTTTGCTTTTAATTGAACCATATCTACATCTGGGAGCCCATATATGTCATTTATTATTATGATATCCAAAGTTTACTTTCTTCCCTTGGATCCTAATGACTGGATCTGAGAAATATACTATGCTAAGGTTAACGTAGAATTACAATACATAATACTTGTTCTCCCGGCAGGGGTCTAACATAAAACACCTTTATTCAATGGATATGAGTCTATCGTGGAATGCCAGAAGTTATTTTGACACCTTATACAGATATATTACCTTCTACGATAGTATCTTTGTCTTGGAAAGATCACCGTAATACAGGTTTGGCATTCAGGGGCCATGCAATAGACTTGGTCATAATCTCCCATGATGTAAATGAAACACTCTATTTTTCGGACCTTGGAAATTTTCCTAGATTTTTAGTCTCTAGAAAGGATATGAATAGAGGTAATGAATCATACACTATGATACGATTGGTATGGGTTAGTCATATATGGACCATATTGGTTAGTGGGTTGGATTTAGTTTCTAGAATGCGTACGACTTGAATGGTACGAGTTATATCAGTAGGTATGGGTTATTTGGTTACTTTACTTAGTCTTATACTTGGTAACTTATGTTGTATCTGAGTAGAAGTGGTTCACCATGAGCCATAATCCAGGGTATGATTCGTACCATAGACTCGTATGATGGGAAGTGTTCAAACCTTTTGGGATTAAATTCTACCAGGGGTACGGTTTATGGGAACCAGTTGTACACTTGAATATGACTTGGGTTTGGGTGTGTCGTACCTTGGATAGTGCTAGGTCTAAGGGTGAAAAGTTAGGGTACGAGAGGTGGGTACCACTCGTATAGGAGAGGTATGACTCGTAACGGTCAGTCGTACCCTATGACGTGAATTAAATGCAGTTTAAGTTAGGGAAATCTGGATATTTCCCCACTTATTCGAATAACGTCCCATGAATTATATTACACTTAGGAGGTTATTTTCCCTACTATTTTATTCTTAAACACTAAGAAAAAATTCTCAAATCCTCTCTAGAGTTCTTGGGCAAAGAAATCTAGGAATTTATCTTTAAGATTAATTTGGGGCTTTTGTGGTGTTTTCTCTTCACCAACTTTGTCAATTAAGGCATGTTATCTTCCCTCATTGTTATTTCCAACTAAAGTCATTAATTTTATACAATGTTTTCATGATTTGAATGTAGTATGATTTTGGACTTTCAAATACGATTTGGGAGTTTGGGCTATAAAAATTTGGTTATGGTTTTCCCACATTTAAATTATGCTTTTATATGCATTAATGGTGGTTTTGGATAATTGGTTACATGGGAATGGTTGTTTGGTAATTGGCTTTGGTTTTGGAAATACTATGCCACCAATATGTTTGATAAAAATGCCTATGATAATGATTTTACTATGTCATTGGATTTCAACCGAACTTATGCATAGATTAAACTTGGTAATGGAACCCTAAATGGTTTAAATAATTTTGGAATGGTTTGGATTAATAAACATACTTGAGGGGTACAAGGGATCCCCCAAGTTAATATGGTAATGAATACTTGTAGGGTACATGGGAATCCCCTAAGTTAATTAGATAACATGGTCTATGGGTATATGGGCCCTTAACAACTGAAAGGTTTTGCTAAGGACAATACTTGTAAGTTATATTCGGTATGATGATACCGCTACTAATATCCTTGCTTAATAATAATGGTTTGGTTGGTTAGAAATAGTTTTAATTAGGCAATAATAGCGGGGTATGATAGCTAACCGTGAAGGTGGGAGTTCAATAAACGAACACTGAAACTCATGTTTGCCGACATGGGTTAGGGCATGGCAAACCTTTTATAATACTCACGAGGTAAATGGGAATCCTCTAAGTACACTATACATATGTATCATGGAGAGTGAAGGGTACATAGGAATCCCTGACTCTTATGGTATCTCCAGTTTGTGTGACTACACGCATCGGGCTCCATTTAGGGGGTTACACTGGACCCATATATCCCGTGGGTGGTTAAGGACAGTTAAACTTACATACCAAAGTTAAAGGTTAATGCATGCTAAATCTGGTTTCCTTCCGGGCATAGTAATATATATATGTATGGTTTGTATGCATATGGATGGTTTACTTGGTTTTACTGGTTGGCATTTTTTTATCCTTATCCTGAGTTCATGCTAGCATTCACCTACTAACCCATCTTTGTCCGGCTGTATCCCTATGCAATGCAGGAACTAGCCGTTCTACTCCCCCTGCTTAGCATTCAGACATTAGGGGGTCAGCTTTGGATTGAAGTGGTGAGCTTTTATTCTTTCAGATGGCTCCATTTCATGGATGTTATTTCATACTTTAGATTATTTATGGATATTGATTTTGGCTATGGTTGGGGGTATGTCCCAACCATTTTTTAATTCTTTTGGTTAGAGGCTTTTGTGAAAATACTTTGGCTTAGAATGGGAGAGATCGGTATTGATGTCAGCCTTAGTATTGGCATTTTTATTAGGGCTGACATCATTGGATAGAATTTCTCAATGTTCCATTGTATTTCATTTTAGGATTATACATTTAATTATTAATGAAACTTATTTGGTTATTGTTGGATTTATGGGTTTGGTTTAGTTTGGTATGGTTGGACGATTGGACTCAGTTGGGTCGGTCTTGGTTATGGACCTATCCCAAAGTTTAGAACTAAGTAAATTTGCTATCTTGTTTTATGCTCGAAATTTAGCCAACTCAAGGCAGGAGGCTAGAGGTTGGGTTGGGTAATAGGGGCTGCCCCCAGTCCAAATCGGGCTTGGGACGCCCATTATGACAAGGCCTTGGGTCTTGTCATGTCAGTAAACCTGGAAAACTTGAGAACAACACAACAACACTCATCATTAACATTTTTATGCAAAAAATAAGCTATGTTGTCCAATTAAGCTCATGGGATGGTGTCTTGTTGGGTTTTGGGAAAGAATTAGAAGTGCAAGATTTTTGGTCAATGCTAAGAATCACCTTCAGATATGGCGATTATGGGTCACTGATCAGCAATCGCGATGTCTCAATCGCTATCCAATGACCGCAATTGCGGTATATGAGGCAAGACCAGGTCAAATTTTGCGAAATTCAAATTATCCAATATCATTGCCAAATTGTGTTTCAAATCAAGAAATAACCTTATGCACATGAAACATAACCTCTAGGTGCTTGATATGCCCTTGGAACATGAAAAAAACTAGCATTTCATTCGTTTGGGCATTTAACTGAGAACTTGGTATGCACACACTGTTTCTAGCAAATTTAAACAAAATTTGGGTACTCAAGACTTCCCCATCAATGTATACACCAACTACAACAGCTAACCATACTAATAAAGACATTTAAACAAGGATTTAGAAATTTAAACACCATTTTAGGACCTTCCTAAAGCATTAGTTTTATGGCCTACACATAACACATAAAAGAGGGAGTTTGAACCACATACTGGATTAGAGATGCCTAGTGGATGCTTAAACAAGTTTTGATTCCCAAAACAAGCTCAAAATTAAGTGCAAATTTAGCGAAATTTGAATAGGGATTTTAAAGTGGAAATGGGCAGTCGGCTGGTATCTTAACCACTCTTGAACACTATCCGTCTAAGATTTGTAGTTGCAATCACATAGCGATCGTGATCATGATAGCATGGGGCCGCAATTGCATTACCTGAGGCCATATTTTGGTCTTGTGCACTACCCTATTCAATCCAATATTCAAATTTTCACACTTTTCCCTATTCAGCTTCATTCAAAACAACTTAAATCACCACAAATGCATGGATTAAACAATGACAAAATTAAAATATACTCTAATAAATCAAAAACAAAGGATACGAGTTGCTTTTGCGGCATTTGTGGGTTGCCTCCTACATAATGCCTTATTTATCATAGTGGCACGACACGCTTTAATCTTGAAGTTGGGTTCTTGAGGGAGAAGTCATTTACTTCCTCATCCACAATATCAATAACTGACACCACTTGAAGCTCCATAGGTTTTTTCTCCATTTTGCACACCGCAGAAGGACACTTTACAATTATGGACCTAAAATTTTAGTTCACCTAGCTCCAAATCAACGATAGCTCTTTCGGTTAAGAGGAAAGGTAGGCCAAGTATAATAGGTACCTCTTGGTCGATTTCACAATCAAGCACCAAGAAGTCCATCTTAAGGAGGAATCGATCCACCTTTACTAATAGGTCAAACAAGACCCCAACTGGTCTCTTGATAGATCGGTCTGCCATTAAAAGCTAATTATTGTTGGAGTACAGGTGTACAAACCAAGCCTCTTATATATTGCATAGGATATGCGATTTATGATTGCACAAAGGTCACATAAAGCTTTTCAAACTTATGAGTCCCTATGGTGCATGGAATTGCGAATGCCCTGAGATCCTCATTCTTCTCCACCATCACACTAGCCATGAAATTCTTGAGCTTGTCGATCTCCTCTTTTCTCTTATGTCTTTGTGGAAATGGAGGAGGGATTTGCATTATAGGTATTTTATCACTTGATGCTCATCAGTATTATTCCTTTTTTGTTAAGTACCATTATTTTTTTTTCATCCCCTTCTTGAGAGTTTGTAGCTTCCTATTTTGACTCAAAGACAACCGTCTTCTTCACATTCATTTGCTAAATATTAGGCTTTTTTTACCCACCCTTTCTTCCTCAACTTCTTTCAAATGATAACTGAGGGTGTTACCACTCATATTGACAATTGCCATACCTTATTCTTCGAGTTCACTATGGTATTACTAGGAAGGGCCCCTTTCTGTCTAGAATTAAGTTGAGTGGAGATTTGTCCTATTTAGATTTGTAATTTCTTAATCGAGGTGGATTAGGATACAACCATTTGGTTGATTTGCAGAAAGTCACCTTTCAGTTCTCAGATAATCTTATCTATCCCCTCTACTTTCATTAAAATTCTTGCCAGTAATCTTCGATCTTGAACTTTTTAGGGTCAACGGGATTTTTTTATTTGATATTTTCTGGTCATGGAGGAACATAATGATTATAATCTCTTTCTCTATCCATCCAATCTCGGTATCAATCCCTTTCACCCCATTCCCATTCTCTTTCTCGGTTGGTCCAACCTTGGTTTCCATATTGCCTCTGTTAAGTGGGGTGGAAACCCCTCAGATAGTTAGCCCAATACCAAATTTATTCATCAATCCTCTTATCCTCTTCATAATCATAGCCCTTGGATGCCATGACATTTATTGTTTTATTGGGTGCATCCATCACATTCTTAGTAAGTAGCTCTAATTGCGTTATCATTTTTTCCATAGTTTCCTCCCTCTCTTCATCTTTTTTTCTTTGCTCTTTGTCTGCAAAGGAGGTGGTAAAGGATCAATTTGGTACCTCAGTATCATGGGTATGACACCCCTATTTTTTTTTGGTGACTTTCTCAAGAAAGTTTGTAGCCATATTATACGATAACTTCACAAGTGACCCACCGGCCACATTATCTGCGAAGGTTTTTTTGGTTGATCCAAAGCCCGGTAGAATATTTTGAGGAGCATCTTCTTCAGGAACTCATGGTTGGAACATTGCATGAGCTTTCCATTAAATTTTTCCCACACCTCATATAGAGGTTCTCCATTCAATTAACAAAAATTGATGATTTCGTCATGCAATTGCAACATCTTGGATGGTGGGAAATACTGCTCTAAGAAAGTAACAATGAGTTCATCTCACGATGTGATTGACCCAGAGAGAATATATCATATACATAATAATGCCTCACCTTTTAGAGAAAATGGAAAGAGGCAAAATCGTATGGACTCTTGTGATATGTGAGCAATAATGAATGGGGAACAAACTTCCACAAAATTCTTCAAATACAGGTTTGGGTCCTCATGATCTTGGCCCTAAAGAGACCCTTAATTTGAAGCATATAAAAAATAACACTCATTACGTGGAATACCCCATTCCCTTGGTTAGGAGGGATGCGGATAGCATTCGGATGTCCAACATCGTAGAGTTACTCATCGTTATCAAGGGGACCATCAAACGTCTCAACATTACTTGCATGGTCACTCATAGTATCTTGGACACAATTGAAATCACCTAAAAAGAAATAAAATCAACAAATAAAGTAATTCAACACCATCATAGGTATACCCAAAGCACAATCAACAGCGCACAAGTGAAAACTAAGTCTCACTCCCCGACAACAATACCAATTTGATCACGCTCACCTATACCATCATTTTTATATAGGACAATCATTGTCAATAAAGTTCAAGTCATGTTAAGGTCAAATCCTCGAGGAGTGAGTCTCGTCTTCAAACTCTATAGGTGTTGATAGCATCTAAGTGTATACCCATAGTGTAAACAAAGTAAAATACATAAGTTAAAATTGGGGGAGATTGGTTTGTAAGAGTTGTTTTATCAAATGCTACTCAAACTACCAACTAGAAGAAACAATTATGGGTAAGATTTCAATATGAGCAAACTCTTGGGATTATGTCTTCTTAGGGGAAAATAATGCATGGGTTTATGATAGTTAAGTGTAAATTATCACCCATGGACCCTTTCGGATACCTCATGGATATGGTGAGCAAATCCACCCAATATCGCAATTGGGCATCCCTATTTCTAGAAAAATGCTTAAAATCTAGCCAATTCTCAATTCACACTTATTTCTAAGATAATGAAAAGGGAACAAGCCAAATCTACCTATTGTTCTGTAATGCCTTTTTACTTATATCCATTTTTCAAGGATGACATAGGATCCAAAAGTATGCTTACATCCATCTTTCAAGTTTGATGTGATATTTTGGGAATTTGGGGTTTTCACCCACAAATTACTACACAATCAAACATGCATTAGTAAGACCAATTGTCATTAACCAAGAAACTACACTAATAAATAACAACCCATGCATATTTACTCCCTATTTCAACATAATCCCAAGATAGAATTTTCAGCTATTTATTAAGTTCGGGAAAAGAAATATACCAAATTCATTGCTCAATGCTTCCATTGAAATTGCAATCAAGAATATTATCCAAGTTTAACTTCAATCATAACAACACTCAAATTGAAAAATTAGCAACAAGGGTTTCCCAAATTTGTAAGGTTTCCAATGTCTCACACTTTCAATTTCAAAAGATGATCATCCTAAATAATAAAGTGTTTTTTCCTTATAAGGGATTTGGGGGTCGTATATATAAAATTACACAATTTCCTCTGGGCATAAACCCATAATATAGTGATTTCTGCAGCTTATCCACAATCGCATCCACCGCGACCACCATAAGATCATCGCCATCACTGATAGTTGACCAAGCTTGACTTGCCGTGATAACGACCCCTCATACCTCAATCGTAGTAATTGAGAGCAGTTCCTACTCAAGGTCTTCTAGCTTTTGCATTTCTCTTTTCTTTTTGACCCCCTTTAAGCTTAATTCCACTTCTTTTCTTCTCAATACCTGTGTACTTACAAAATGTGGAAATTAGTGCATTCAACTAACAAATTTTTCTCAATCATACCTTTAAAACATTGTAGTGTGCATAAATTTAGATGTAAATGAGTGGTAAATTTACCACTCATCAAGGCCCTAGTTTGGGTTGTGACAAAGTTGGTATCATAGCCTAGGTTCACGGTCAATTAGGTGTCCACAAATCCATGTCAAGTAGAGTTTTTTATGGGTGTGAAGTATGCCAAATCTATAGGAGCTAGGTTGTGAGGCATTTAGGAATCTTGAAATCTCCTCTTATTTTGTTTGTTTGATTTTAGATCATGCCTCTTCAAATATCTAATACTCGTAGAAACTCCTCTGTCCCACCCAAGGACAATCTGGATGGAACTCGTCATGCTTATGAGGTACAAACCTAGTATAAGGTCCCTTCTTTGGATTTCTCTGTGGATTTCCATCGGTCCCTACTAGTCCTCCCATGATCCTCGAGCCAGTGATACTCCTTCCCTAATGCCTCAGGGTGATGTATCTAATATTGAATTAGGCTAATCAATTTATTTGTTTATTAGTTGATGGCATTCCAGTTGTCTTAGTCTGAGCGTGTTACTTATGTTTCTCTTTTTTTCTGCGGCCACAAGGCTTGGCCAGTTCATGAGGTTGATTCCTTCAACTTTCACTGGTTCCAAGGTTGAGGAGGATCCTCAAAGGTACACAGATGAGATAGAAAACATTTTTTGAGTAATGCATGCTTCTAAATTTGAGGGTTTAAAGTTATCCATATATCAGTTGAAGTATGTGGCATATCAGTGGTATAAGAAGTGGGAGCAGTTAAGGGGTAAAGATATTGAGACAGCTATGTCCAATGACTTTTATAGTTCTTTCTTGATCGCTCCTTTCCTCTGAGGTTGAGAAAGGAGAAGGTTGAGGATTTTGTAAATTTGAAGCAAGGAAAAATGATTGTGAAATGGTATGCCTTGAATTTTTATCACTTCTCCTGCAATACCCCTGAGTTGATGTCTTCAATAAGGGCTAAGATAAGGAAGTTTACTTTGGGCTTGTCTCGGGACTTGGTGTTGGAGTGCAAGACTGCCTTGCTGAATAATGACATGGATAAATCTAAGATTGTGGTGTTTATGTAGTAGGTTGAAGATGAAAAGAAGAAATAATACAAAATGAGATAAAGATAGAGTAAGAAATTTAGGTATTTCGAGCAGGACGGAGGCCAGAACAATAGTAGTTGAGATGACAGATGGAGGTCAAAGAAGAAGTGGGGAAATTTTGGTTCTTATTTTAGGGTGAGTGGTTCATATCCTAAGTCATAGGGTGATCGCCGCTTTTAGGAAGAAAGTGGGTTTAAGGCACGAAGTTTTTAATCTCAGTCCAGTGGGGCCCAATCAGCTCCATTATATCCTCCTTAAAGATTTTATGGGTAGTTGCACCATGGATTTTGTGATGAGGGAAGAAATAAGTGTTTTAGATGTGACCAAACTGTCCATATTCAGAGGAATTATCCTTCATACGATATTTCTATTGGAGAAAATAAGGTTCCAGTTTCTATTTCTTTAGCTCCTGCACTAAAGGGTGTTACTTCTGGTACTGACACTGGTCGGAATCATCTATTTTCTTTTGCCACTCATCAGGAATTTGAGCCTTCTCCTGATGTTTTAACTAGTATGCTATGACTCTTTTCTCCTGACGTGAATTCCTTAGTTGATCCAGGGTCCACTCTTTTTTATGTGACCTCCTATATACCTATTTATTTTATTTTGGTCCTGAGTGTATTTCTGATCCCTTTTATATGTTTACCCCGATAAGTGACTCTATTATGGTTAGAAAAGACTATAGGGGTTATGTGGTATCTATCTATGGTAGGGAAAAATTGGTGGATCTGATAGGCCTAGATATGTTAGACTTTGATGTTATTTTGGGGATAGATTAACTCCACTCGTTCTATGCATCTCTTAATTGTAGGACCCAAAGGGTCAGTTTCCAATTCCCAAATGAATCAGTGATTGAGTGGGAAGGCAGTTCCCCAGAACCTAAGGCGAGGTTCATTTCTTATCTCAGAGCCTAGAAATTAATTTCCAAGGGGTGTCTATATCATCTAGTTTGGGTTAAGTATTCTAATTCTGAGGGCCCTTCCTTGCATTATGTCCCTGAGGTTAATGAGTTTTTTGAAGTATTTCCTAATAATCTTCCTGGTATTCCTTTCTATAGAGAAATAAAATTTGGGATTGACCTTCTTCCGGATACCTATCCTATTTCTATACCTCCTTATATAATGAATTCAGCTGAGCTGAAAGAACTTAAGATACAATTGAAAGATCTTCTGGATAAGGATTTTATTCACCCTAGTATTTCTACATAGGGTGATCTTGTTCTTTTCGTGAGTAAAAAGGATGGTTTGCTCCGGATGTGTCTAAACTATCAGTAGTTGAATAAGGTTCATGAATAAGTATCCCCTTCCTTGAATTGATGACCTATTTAATCAGCTTCAAAGTGCTAAGTACTATTCTAAGATTGATAATTAAGTCAAGTTATCATCAATTGAAGATTATGGAGGTGGATATCCCTAAGATTACTTTTTGTACCTGATATGGTCACTACGAGTTCATAGTCATGTCTTTTGGGATGACTAATACTTCGACAACGTTCATGGATCATATAAATCGGTTATTCCTTAAGTTTCTGGATTTCTTTGTCATTGTGTTTATTGATGAAATCTTGGTATATTCAAAGAGTGAGGAGGATCATGCCAATCACCTCGGTATAGTAATGCAAACTCTTAAGGATCAACAATTATATGCTAAGTTTTTGAAGTGCGAGTTTTGGTTGAATACTGTGAACTTTCTGGATTATGTGGTGTCCAGTTAAGGGATCATAGTAGATCTACAAAAATTTGAGACAGTTAAGAAGTGGCCTAGGTCCACAACTCCAACTAACATTCGGAGCTTCTTAGGTTTAGCCGAGTATTATAGGAGGTTTGTGGAGAGTTTTGATTCTATCGTTGCCTCGTTGACTAAGTTGACTCAAAATACGGAGAACTTTTAGTGGTACGATACTTGTGAGGATTATTTTGAGAAGCTAAAGGATAAGTTGACTTCTGCTCCAGTTTTAACCCTACTCGAGGGTACTGATGACACGACCCAATCCGGGGCCTTATCGTAATGGGCATCCCAAGTTCAACCGGGATCGAAGACCACCCCGGCTACCTAACCCAACCTCCAGCCACCTGTCCTGAGTTGGATGAATTTAGAGCATATAACAAGATAGAATTACAACTCACATAAAGACTCTAGGATGGGATCACAACCGTGACCGACCCAATCGAGTCCAACCGTTCCATTCCAACCATCCAACCATACCAAGCCAAACCAAAACCATAAATTTTACCATAATCGAATAAGTTCCATTAATAATTAAATATATAATCCCAAAATAAAAGTGGATGGAAAAACCAACAATATCATCAACCGATATTATCCCCAATACCAATACCAATTCTAAGGCTGAGACCAATACCGATCTCGCCCATGCCAACGCATAGCAGTTCCACAAATGACTCTAACCAAAAGAATACAAATATCCAATTGGGATATTTCCCCAACCATAGCCAAACCAATATCCATAAATAATCAACAGTATGAAATGACATCCATGAAATGGAGCTTTTCGAATAGATTGAAGCTCACTACTTCAATCCAAAGCTGACCCCCGAATGTTCGAATGCTAAACAAGAGGAATAAAATGTTTGGTTCTTACATCACGTAGGCATACTACTGCCAGACGATGGGTTAGCGGGTGAATATTATCATGAACTCAGGATAAGGATAAAATAATGCCAATTATAAACCAGGTAAAACCATCCATATGTGCACAAACCATACACACATATATATAGCCATGTCGGGAAAGGGAATCGGGTTTAGCATGCCATTTAAAACCTTTACCTAGGCTATATAGCTTTGTCGTCCTAAAGCCACCCACGGGCTATATGAGTTTATCTCTCTCTGCTGAAAGGGCCCCAGTTTGTGAAGCTGCACGACCAGAGAAAAGAACCTGTGTCGACAAGTACATCCCCCAAAATATAAAGTGTGACATCATGCACATAGTCACTAGAACCAATCCTCACATCGGCAAATATGAGTTTCCAGTTTTGATCCCCCCGGGACGTTTACCTTCCACAACTTTTCTGTAGACCCCCCTTATTTAAGGCCGTTAAAAACATTTTCCAGCCAAACAATTATTCCATTATTATTAACCAAGGCTAATAGTAGTGGTATTGTCATACCGACTATAACTTGCAAGTTTTGTCCTTAGTCAAACCTTTTTGAGATCAAGAGATTCCCATGAACCCATAGATCATATTATTCAATTAACTTGGGGGGTTCCCATATACTCCACAAATACTTTTATTAAGACAAACCATTCAAAAACCATTTAAACCATCCATATTATGTAGGGTTCCATTACCAATTTAAAACCATGCATAAGTTCCATTGAAAAACCAATATTATATTTAAAGCGTTGTTATAGGCATTTTATCAAACACATTAGGGGCATAGTATTTCAAAAACCCAAGTCCATTACCATGCAACCAATTACCCAAAACCACTATTAAAGCATATAAAGGCATAATTAAAACATAGGAAAATCATAGTCAAGCATTTATAACCAAAACCCCAAATCATATTTTAAAACCAAAAATCATACAACATTCAAATCATGAATTTTTTTTATAAAACCATGCCTTTAGTTGGAACTAACAATATGGGAGGAGAACATGCCTTAATCCAAGACGATGATGGATAGAAATTACCAAGACAAGCTCAAATTTACTCCTTAAGATGAAACCCTAGCTTCTTTTGCCCAAGAACTCTAGAGAGGATTTAAGAGTGTTTTCCAATTGTTTAAGAATAGATTAATAGGGCAAATAACCTCCCAATAGTAATATATGTTGTGGGACCTCATTAGGATAAGTGGGGAAATGTCCAGATTGCCCTTACTTAAACTATATTTAATTTCCATCATAGTGTACTACTGACCCTTATGAATCATACCTATCCTGTACGAGTGGTACCTACCTCTCGTACCCTTAGCTTTCCCCAATTAACCCAAAACTATCCAAGGTACAACACACCTAAACCCAAGTCATATCCAAGTTTAAGACTAGTATCCATAAACTATACCCCTGACAGAATAGAATTGATGAGGTTTGAATACATGACTACCATACAAGTCCTCGGTATGAGTCGTACCCTAGCTTACGACTTATGGTGAGCCACTCGTACTCAGATCCAACTTAAGTTACCAAGTCTAAGATTAATAAAGTAACCAAACAACCCATACCCAACTATACAACTCGTACCACCCAAAACATACCCATTCCAGTAACTACATCCATCCCACCAACCAACACTAGTCAGCATACGACTGGACCATACCACTCATACCCAAGTGTAAAATTTGTTCCCCTAAGTCGTATCTTGCCCAAAAATAAAAAATCAAGGAAATTTTCTAAGGTCTATAAACCAGGGTGTTTTAGTCCCCCCCACTATGAATATTCATCCCCGAATCACGGACAAGGTTTGGGAAACCACACACACGAGTCATTTGCTTAATCAAATATATTTCGAATCTTTAACAAAGTTTGAAAACAAAGATTCAAAGAAATTAACCTTTCCTTTAACAAACTCAGAAAATAAAGATATGTTGAAGAACATATACCTTCCGCATGAATCCCTGGAGCGGAAAATAGACATGGATACTTGGACTTCATGTCCTTCACCACTTCCCATATAGATTCTTCCACCTTATGGTTCCTCTACAGAACCTTAACCCAAGCCAAATCCTTGGTTTGCAATCAACGAACCTTCTTATCCAAGATCTCAACCAAGGCCTCTTCATAAGATAAAGAGTCCGAGATACCCAACCTCTCTAAAGGAACAATTGAAGAAGGATCACCAAGCCACTTTCTCAATATGTAGACATGAAACACCGAATGAAAGGAGTTCAAACTAGAAGGAAACTCCAATTCACAAGAAACATTTCCAACCCTTCACAAAACCACATAAGGACCAATATACTAGGGACTGAGCTTCCCCTTTTTGCCAAACCACATTACTCCCTTCATGGGAGATACTTTGAGGTCACCTTATCCCCAACCTCAAACTCTAAGTCTCCATGCCTTACATCTGCATAGGACTTTTTGTAACTTTGGAAAGCCTTAAGCCTATCCCGAATCACCTATACCTTTTCCATAGCCTGATAGACCAAATTTGGATTGAACATATCTGCCTTACCAACGTTGAACAAACCAATAGGACATCTATACCTCCTACCATACAATGACTCAAAAGGGGCCATAACAACACTAAAATGATAGCTATTATTGTAAGCAAACTCTACCAAAGATAGATGCTCAACCTAACTGCCACCATAATAAACCACACATGCTCAAAGAATATCCTCCAATGTCTGAATTATTCTTTCCACTTGCCCATCCATCTGAGTATGAAAAGCAGTACTCAGAGTCACAGTATCCAATCTTTTTCGAAAAGACTGCTAGAAATGAGATAAAAAATTATATACCATAATTAGAGATAATCAAAATAGGTACCCCATGCATCTTCACAATCTCTTGAAGATACAATTTCGCGTAATCCTCCATCGAAAAGGTAGTCCTCATTGGAAAGAAGTGAACAAACTTTGTTATTCTATCCATAATGACCCAAACCAAATCAAATTGGTTTCGAGATTGAGAAAGGCTGGTAACAAAATACATATTGATTACCTCTAATTTCCATTCAGCCAAATCAATTTCTTAATATAACCTACCAGGTCTCATATGCTCAACTTTAACTTGTTGACACACCAAGCACTTGTCTACAAAATCAATTATACCTTTTTCATACCATTCCACCAATACATCTCCATGAGATCATGATACATCTTTATTGAACCAAGATGTACAACACAACATAATTCATGCACCTCAACCAAGATCCTTTGATGCAACCCATCGACATCAGGAACACACAACCTCTCTTAGTACCATAAAGTGCCATCGCTACTAATCTCAAATACTATTACCTTCTGCATACCCACATTACTCTTAATTTTCACCAACATGGGATCTAGCACTTGCTTCTCCTTAATCTCTGCACCTAGAGATGACTGAACCACTTCCTATAATATCCTACCACCATCCTTGAAGTCCAAAAAAAGAACATCAATAATAGCCAAACTGTGTATATCTTTCACTAATTCCTTCTTTTCTTTCTCCATATGAGCCAAACTCCCCATAAATAACCTGGTAAGAGCATCCACAACCATGTTAGCCTTACTTAGGTGATGGTAAAGGATCATGTCATAGTCCTTGAGAAGCTCCAACTATCTCCTTTGCTTGAGATTTAGCTACTTCTAACTGAACATATACTATAGACTTTTTTATCAGAAAAGATGTCTACGTGCACTCTATACAAATAGTTCTGCTAGATTCTCAAAGCAAAGACCACCGCCAACAGCTGTAAGTCATGTGTAGGATAATTCTTCTTATGCACCTTCAACTGCCTAGAAGCATAGTCAATCACCTTCCCATGCTGCATTAAGACATAACCAAGCCTTACTCGAGATACATCACAGTAAACCACAAACCCCTTACTTCCCTCAGGCTATGATAAAATTAGAGCCGAAGTTAGCTTATCTGTCAACTTCTCAAAAATCCCCTCAGAAGCATCCGACTAAGAAACTTTACCTTTTTCTGAGTCAACTTAGTCAATGAAGCAGCTATCATTGAAAAGCTCTCCACAAACCATCGATAATACCCAGCTAACCCAAGAAGCTCTAAATGTAGATTGGAGTCTTCGGTCTAGGTCAAATTTTAACCACAACCACCTATTGTGGATCTACCATAATCCTCTCTCTAGAAATAATATGACCAAGAAAAGTTACAATATTTAACCAAAACTCATACATACAACTGTTGTTCCTTCAAGGTCTGCAATACCACACACACATGATTAGCATGATCCACCTCACTCTTAGAATAAACTAGAATGTCATCAGTAAACACAATGACAAAGATATCTAAGAACTGCCTAAAAACCCTGATCATCAAGTCCATAAATGCCACTGGGGAATTAGTCAAACTAAATAACATCACCACAAATTCAAAGTGCCCATACTGAGTACAAAAATCCATCTTAGGGATATCGTCCTCCATAATTTTAAGCTGATGATACCGAGATAGAAGATCTATCTAAGAGAAGAATTTGGCATCTTGCAACTAATCAAACAAGTCATCTATCCTTAGAAGAGGATACTTGTTCTTGGCCGTTACCTTATTCAACTGTCGATAATTGATGCACATCCAAAGGGAACCACCCTTTTTTCGCACGAACAACAGTGGTGCACCCCACCGAGATACACTAAGACAAATACTTCTATTATCCAGAAGATATTTAAGTGGCTCCTTGAGTTCCCTCAACTCAGTCGAAGCCATTCATTAAGGAGGAATAGATATTGGATGAGTGTTCAAAACCAAATCAATACCAAGCTATATTTCCTTATCTGAAGGAATACCAGGAAGATCATCTGAAAAGACCTCAAGAAACTTATTTACCAATGAAACCAAATAAAAATAAGGACCCTCTAAGTTATAATACTTAACCCAGACCAAGTGATAAAGACTCCCTTTAGATATTAATCTCTGAGCTTTAAGATAATAAATAAACCTCCTTCTAGGAGCTAGGGAACCACCCTCCACTCTATAACTAGTTCACTAGGGAACCTAAAGATAACTTTACGGGTCTAACAAACCATAGACACATAACAAGTGTGTAACAAATCCATCCTCAGAATAACATCAAAATCCACTATATCAAGTTCCAAAAAAATCCTCCAAAGTCTATTTACAACCAAAAAATACCATACCCCTATTGACTCTCTTAGCAATAACTGAGTCACCGACAAGGGTAGAAACATAAAAAGGATATGAAACAACCTTAAGATCAAAACCAAAATGTACAACTACATATGAAGGGTCACATAGGAAAAAGTGGACCCCGGATCAAGTAGATAATACATGTCATAATAAAAGAGTTGTAATGTACCATTAATGACATCAGGTAATGCCTCAGATTCCTATCGAGATGCAAGAGAATGCAACCTATTTTGGCAAGTACCGGTACCAGAAGCAGGAACATACACTGAAGTTACACCACTATGCGTAGGAAAAAAGCATAAAGCAACCAAAGAATTGATCTCTCCCAAAGCACCCTTACCTACCAGATAATTATTGAGAATAGGGCCTGGCTGGCCATATTTAAAACACTTGTTCCTACCTTCATCATAATAGGCTCGATGGATATGACTACAGAACTGGTAAAGAGAGCATGAAGAAGCCTAATGACCCTAATCGCCTAAGATTTGGCACCTTATGCCCAAAAATTATCACTACCTTGCGGACGCCCATCACATAACATCCTTAGGTAAGGAGCGCTAGTAGTAGACAAGGAACAAGAACTTCCCACTTCTTCTTTAGCCATTTACCTCCATCCGACCACCCTAATGCTGAGCACCACTCTGCTTAGAGAACCTTTTTCTCTTACCCTACCTTTCCCCAAACTCTGCCTGTTTTTTCTTTTCTTTCCCCGCCTTCTTTATGCGGACAACTAACCTTAAAATATTTATATCCTTGATCATTAAACGATTTTGCTTTCAATGATTAGATCCTGAGATATCCCAAAAGTGAACTTTATTATGCTCGCCCTTATGTCAGGCACCAAATCAGGAGCATACTTTGACAATTGATGAAACTTTAAGGTGTATTTCTTGATAAACATCTTACCTTGCTTAAGATTAAAAAATTTCTCCATCTTCTCTTCCCTTAGCTCTTGAGGAAAGAAACGATCCAAAAAAGAATTAGAAAAGCATCACATAAGGATAACTCCTCCACATCATCCCTATCCCTATCCCACTCATTGTAAAATTGGTACACAATATCCTTGAGCTGATAAGCTGCAAAGTTTACACCTTTCACATTTATGGTCTGTATCACCTTGAATATCTTCTCCATTTCATCCAAGAAGCCTCGAGGATCTTTCTCCACCTTCACACTAATAAAAGTAGGAGGATTTAGTTTTATAAATTGGCCAACTCTTGTGGCCTCAACAGACAACCCACCGGACACATGCCGCTTAGTTTGAACAACAACCAACTGAGAAATAGTATGAATAGATTGGCAAAATTCTATACTAGTTATCTTACCTTGGGTAAGACTAGTAGCGATTGAAGGAACTCCAAAACAATCAGGGATAGACCCTAAGAACAAGTGCGAACTCTTGTAGTAGGACATATCCCGTCAACATCATCCCCACTTGGGAAAGAAGAATTTTCTTGTGTTATAATTGTCAAGGCTTGAACTGAAAAGTAAAAAACCAAGAATTAGGGAAGAATTCCAGAACATAAACTCCAAACTTGAAAATAGAATTCCAAGGAAGTGAAACATTCCTAAATACCTTGTAGCCTTTATCTTATGAGTGTGGCACGCTACATACCCTTAAAAGAGACTCTAACAGAAACAGATTTGTGGATTCCCAGTTAACCATGAACCTAATGCTCTGATACCAACTTGACATAAATCAATGTGAGCTTTGTCGTAATAGGAATCCCAAGTCCAAGTGACTATGGATACCACCACCACCCTTGCTACGCAACCCAACCTTCAGCCACCTGCCCTGAGTTGGTTAAATTTTGAGAACATAACAAGATAGCATAACAACTCATATGAAGATTTGGGATGGGAACATAGTTGTAACCAACCCAAGTGAGTTCAACCATCCCATACCAACTATTCAACTATACCAAGCTAAACTAAAACCATAAATCCAACTATAACCAAATAAGTTCAATTAATAATTAAATATACAATCCCAAAATAAAAGAGGATGGAACAACCAACAATGTTGTCAACTGGTATCATCCCCAATACTAATACAAATGCTAAGGATGACACCAATACTGATCCCGCCTGTACCAACCCATAATAGTTCCACAAAAGCCTCTAACTAAACGAATAAAAATATCTGGTTGGTATATGCCCCTACCCATAGCCAAAACTAATATCCATAAATAATCTAAAGTATGAAATAAAATCTATGAAATAGAGTTTTTTGAATAGATAGAAGCTCACCACTTCAATCTAAAGTTGACCCTCGTATGTCCGAATGCTAAGTAGGAGAAATAGAATGGTTTGTTCCTGCATCACATGAGGATATAACTGCTTAAAGATGGGTTAGCGGGTGAACTCTAGCATAAACTCAGGATAAGGATAAAATAATGCCAATTACAAAACCAAGTAACACCATCCATATGCACAAAAACTATACACACATATATATAACCATGCCAGGAAAGTGAATCGAGTTTAGCATGCTATTTGAAACCTTTACCTGACTATGTAGCTTTGTTATCCTAAAACTACCCATGGACTATATGGGCTTAGCTCCCCCTGCTGAAAGGGGACCAGTGCATGAAGACACATGACCAAAAAAAAAAAGCTAGGATGACTAGTACATCCCTCAAACTATAAAGTGTGACATCATGCACACAATCACTAAGACCAAATCTCATATCGACAAATATGAGTTTCCAGTTTTGATTCCCCAAAGACCTCCACCTTTCACGGCTTTGCTACTCACCCCCACCTTTATGCCCAATTAAAACTATTTTTCAACCAAACTATTATTCCATTATTATTAACCAAGGCTATTAGTAATGGTATCATCATATCGACTATAACTTGCACTTATTATCCTTAGCCAAACCAGTTTCAGATCATAGAATTCCCATGTACCTATAGAACATATTACCCAATTAACTTGGGGGATTCCCATGTATCCCATAAGTATGTTTATTAATCAAAATTATTTCCAAACCATTTAAGCCATTCATATCATGTAGGGTTCCATATCCAAGTTAAAACCATGTATCAGTTCCAATAAAAAACCAATATTATAGTGAAAGCATTGTTATAAGCACTTAATCAAACACATTAGAGGCATAGTATTTCCACAACCAAAGTCCATTACCAAATAACCATTCCCAAGCAACCAATTGTCTAAAACTATTATTAAAGTATATAAAATCTTAATTAAAACTTGGGAAAACGATAACCAAGCATTTATAACCAAAATCCCCAAATCATATTCAAAAACCAAAAATCATACAATATTCAAATCATAAAACCATGCCTTTAGTTGGAATTAATAATAAGGGTAGAGAACATGCCTTAAAACAAGATGATGATGGAGAGAAATCACCAAGACAAGCCCCAATTTACTCCTTAAGATGAAACCATAGCTTTATTTGCCCAAGAACTCTAGAGAGGATTTAAGAGTGTTTTCCAAGTATTTAAGAATAGAATAGTTGGGCCAATAACCTCCCAATATGAATATAAGTTGTGGAACCTTAATAAAATAAGTGGGGAAATATCCAAATTTCCCTCACTTAAACTATATTTAATTCCTGTCATAAGGTACGATTGACCTTTATGAGTCGTACCCATCCTGTACAAGTGGTAGCCATTTTTCATACCCTAGGCTTTCCCCCATTGATCCAATACTTTTGAAGGTATGACAGACCTAAAAACAAGTTGTATCTAAGTGTACGACTAGTAACCATAGGTCATACCCCTGATAGAATAGAATCCAAGAGGTTTGAACATTGATCACCATATGAGTCCTGGTACAACTCGTACCATGGATTACGGCTCATGGTGAGAAACTTGTACTCATAGCCAACTTAATTTTCTACATCTAAGATTAAGTAAAGTAACCAAACAACTTATACCCAACTATACAACTAGTACCAACCAAATCATATATATTCCAGTAAGTATATCCATCCCACTAACCAACACTTGTCAGTATACGACTGGACCATACCACTCGTACCTAAGTGTATGAATCGTTCCCCTAAGTCATATCTTTCCCATAAACTAAAAATCAAGGAAATTTTCTTAGGTCTAGAAAAAAAGTGTTTTAACTGATGTCTTTGTTTTTTATTGTGATGCATCACGTGTGGGACTGGGTTGTGTCTTGATACAATGTGGTAAATTGGTGGTGTATGCTTCTAGGATACTGAAGGTTCATTAAAAGAATTAATCTAACTAATGATTTGGAATTTAGTTGTAGTTTTGTCTTTGAAGATTTAGCACAATTATCTGTATGGGGTTCACGTGGATATTTTTTTATATCATAAAATCTTGTAGTATGTGTTCACTTAGAATGAGTTAAATCTCAGGAAAAGGATATGGCTTGAATTATTCAAGGACAATGACATGAGTCTCCACTACCATCTAGGTAAAGCTAATATGGTTGCTTATTATCTATGTAGGTTGTCCATGGTAGACTTTATTACTGGTGTTTCGTGGTCTTATAGCCAGTTTGATTCAGTTTAGGTCATCATACATTGGATGACCAAGTCTACTCATTTCTTACCTGTGAAAATACTTATTCTGCAGAGGATTATGATAATATTTTTATTCAAAAGATCATCAAGTTGCATGTCGCTCCTATTTTTATTATATATGATCAAGGTATGTAGTTCATATTTTTTTTGGCTTTTTTTAGAGAGGTTTGGGGAATAAGGTGAACCTTAACACCGTTTTCCTATCTTAGATGGATGGACAAGCAAAAAGGACTATTTAAAGTCTGGAAGATATACTTACGGCCTGTGTGATTGAATTATGTGGTAGTTGGGTTGACCGTTTGCCTTTCAACAAGTTTGCATATAATAACATCTATCATTCTAGCATTCAGATGGCTTCATTTGAGGCTTCTTATGGTAGGAGATGTCATTCTTCTATTAGGTGGTTCAAAGTTGGTGAGAGTAGATTATTCATTCCTGGCTTAGTTCATCAGGCCATGGAGAAGATGAAGGTGCTTTGGGATAGACTTTAGATCGCCTAGAGTCTCCAAAAGTCCTATGAGAATATGGGTCATAGGGAATTAGAGTTTGATGTTAGTAATCGGGTGTTCTTAAAGGTGCTTTCCCTGAAAGGGGAGATGAGGTTTGGAATGAAGGGGAAGCTCAGTCCTTGTTATATTGGCCCCTACTTGATTTTGAGGATAGTAGGAAATATGGCTAATGAGTTGGACTTTCCTTTAACTTTTGGTTTTATCCATCCAATATTCTATGTTTCAATGTTAAAGAAGTGCGTGAGTGATCCTTTCTTGGTTTTCCCTTTGGAGAGTGTAGGTATTTCAGATTCCCTGTCATATGAGAAAGTCCTAGTGGAGATTTTGGATAGGCAAGTCTATCGTTTGAGGACTAAGGATTTGGCTTTTGTGAAGTTTATATGGAGGAATCATAAGGTTGAATAAGCTACTTGGGAAGCTGAAGAGAACATGAAGTCCAGATATCCATTCTTGTTTCCCGCTTTGGATAATCATACTTAAGGTATGCGTATTCCTTAATATCCTTATTTTCAATCTTTGTTAAAGGAAATTGTGGTTGTGTTTATGCATTAAATCATGCTAATGATTGCCTTGACTCATCATTCAAGGATGAATGGTCCTAGAGGGGAGAATGTAACACCTTAGATTTTTGGGCTTAAAAATTCCTGAGTTTTTGAACTCACTGCCCTAACTATGACATACCTTACGAGTCGTAAGGTCACAATATAGGTCGTCAGACCCCAATCATAGGGTGACCAGTAAGGTTGGCCAAGGTTTATATTCTGAGTATGACTAGACTCAATGAGTCATCAAGACTCTAAATGACTCGTGTAGTGATTGTCATAGACAAACTAAGAAAGGTGCCTGATGTTTCTTCCTTGACAACGACCAGGACCCTATGTTTCATAGTAATACTTCATGAGTCATAGTGTGTGACTCATAGGTTCAATAGTAAGGGTACTTAAGCTACTTCTTAGACTATGGGTTATGGAGATGACTAGTAGCCAGATGTCACAAGTTATAAGGTGGCCCGTGATGACTGGGCAACCTGTTTTTTTGCACTTTTAAGTAGGGGCATTCTTTTCATTTACCTCCTTTCCTACTTAGTACCTACATCCATAAACACACTAAGAGGGTTATTTCCATCACTTTAACAATCATATACATACTCTTTTCTCTCTCAAATCCCTAAGTAAAAAACACATAGGGTTTCCAAGGAATTAGAAATTAGGCTTCTAAAGGTTAATTCTCTCTAAAATTCTTGATATCCCAGGCATGTTACTCTTCCCTTAAACTTTTTTTACTTCAAACATGTATTTAAATAGTTATACATATGAATTTGAGTAAGGTTTTTGATATAGGTTGAGGGTTTTGGAATGAATATTACTTAAATTGGATTCCTATGATTATGTATGCATTGTTCATTCTTTAAAAGTGGTCTTTGAACTAATTGGGTACATGTGTATGAAAATTAGAAAAAGGGTTGAGGCATTCCCCAAATTGATGATTTAGTTTGAAATTTATTTTTGGAAATTACGTCCCTTAACCCACTGGCATAATTGTTTCTGAAATATGACTTGTCACATGGTTTGACTTACCCACCTAAGCCATTACATTGTATACATGGTTTGATAGGATACCTAGTTATAGACTTGCGGTCCTCATTCTCTGTAGCGGTGGGATGTATCCTATCCATATGTGAAAGAGTTAAACCAAGGAAATCTTTATAATTCAACTCATACTCTTAGAATGAAATGATTGAAAGAAGTAAGGCTATCATAAGAATGTCCTATAGCCTCCCAAAGATAAGAAATAAACGTCAATATTCTGATCCAAAGGATTTTAGTAGACACTTGCTTTTGTACCAAAAATACTAGTAAACCTTACTCTGACACCAATTTGTCATGACTCAATTTATAAGTCATGATGGCATCTACTTTATACCTCCAGTAGGTAAGACCAAACTATAGTCCGAAGCTAGAATTAATGGGCTAACCTAGGGGGAAAGGGGCATAAAAGAATTAATTTTACCTACAAAAAATAATTCAAATAATAGTAATTTTCTAAAAGATAGATAAAATAAGAATAACATACCATAACCTAGTAGTGTCGGTACAAGAGACACTAGAAAAAGGAATATAAGTATTGTAATAGTCAAATACCAATCCATATTAAATAGTGAAAGAAATAGACATAAATAATAGAAGAAAAAAGGGCAACTCTGACTCTGAGAGCTCACCCTATCTTTGAACCAAACTCAACACAATCTCAATGTCAGTGGTGGCCACTAATATTTGAATCTGCATATAAAAGATATAGAAGTGTATTATGAGTACCAAAGCCACGGATATTCTGTAGGCATCATCGATCGATTGAGCTAGATCATGATATAAATACCATAATATGCAAGATATATAGGCTCAGTAATGGGCAAACTGGGAATAACTCTCTAATGCTATAAATAAATAACCAAAATAGATATAATATGGAAGAAATAATAATTAATACTAAATAATTGGCCTCCGTAAGCCAGTAAGTACAGAAAAGTAAACAACCCAATGCAGGCCCCCATAAGCCTGAAGGATACAATCAGAGATAACAAGTAACCAACCACTAGTCCATCCATATCATAAACCTTGGATTAGAACCTATTCCACAACCATAATAAAAAAAACATCAATGTCAAACCTAAAATGGAACTCATATCAACTTTATCGTTATTAGCTAGACTTGAATCAAAACTCATATTAGGAATAATGTCAGAGTTAAACCTGTCTTAAGATCATAAATTGCCAGACTTAAACTGGAACTAGCATTAACTCCCAAGTAACAAAATAGCATAATTATCAATAGTCTCATTTCCACAAACTCTAAAATATGATATTTAAAAGTATAATATGCCCGATAAATCAATAAGGAGCTAACTAGAGTCTTTCTCTAAGGTAGGATAGAGGGGCCCACTTCTAGTCCCCAACTTTTTTTTATGTAAAATTCGACCCCAGAATATGCTAAGGTATCTAAGGTCACTTTTAGATGTCAAATAAGCCATAATTATCCCTAAGATAAAATTTTACCTAAACATGCATAACTAAGCCAGTTATGCTTAATTAACGATTACTTAATAGGATAAAGGCCCCAAACTATACTAATATAACCTACAAGACCTAATTGCCAACCCATATCTAATACATCATAATAATTATACTACAATTAAGCTCAATCTACAAGGATGGTAAACCTAGACTACTTGGATATCAAAGAAAAGACCCTAAAATTCTGTTAAATCATTGATTTCCCCTTTTGAGAAGCTTTCATAAGATGTCATGCTATCAAAATCATAATATACTACTCAAAATGAGGACAATGATATATATTTTTCACTTTTTTGCTTTAGATCCAAAAATATGTAAAAAGGGCTCGCTTGTGGAATTGCCCTATCATAATTGTCAATGCGTCCCTCTATTCTTAAGGAAAAATTACCCTCAAGAATGGGTAAATTCCAAACTTAAATAGTGCTACAATAAACCCACCAATTTTTAGCAATTTTTGAAAATGATAAAGGATTTAATCATGAAATTGATAGTAGCTTACCAAAAATTCAGAGGAGAAACTTGTTACTTGAGCTTACGAACACCCTAAAATCACCCATTCTCATAAGTTTTCACATTTTGTTAGGTTTCTATACTCTTGAAAATGGGTAAAAAAAATAGGATAAAATAGGATAAATAGGGTATATATACGTACCAGGTGTTTCTTAAGCGGACACTGGGCCACTTAAGCGGTAGTTGCTTAAGTAGCCAAGTGCCGCTTTTGCAACATGGGCTAATACTGCACTTGTCTCTTAAGAGACCTTTGGCTACTTAAGTTTTCGTAGCTTAAGAAATGAAGACATAACTCAAGTGACACTCTCTTTGCAATCAATACAGCTTAACTAATCGATTGAGCGGCCTTTGCTTAAGCAACACAGTAGGAACATGACTGAATAAATCATCTGAAAACTTGAAATTTTTTTGAGTTTCCTCCAACCCCTCAGGATTCATTCAAAATAATGTATATACAATCGAACTATGCTACCCTATGAAATTCAATATTCTGGACATAATAGACATTTAAAATTTCCATTCGATATTATTTCGATGAAAAGTGGACTCTACACCACCCATGTGCCATTTTTCTTAACTTTTGGCCATTAAGCTAAAATGAGTTTGAAAGCCTTGGTACCAAAAAAAGGGTCCTCATAGCATAAAATAAATATTATAGAGTTTTTGGAACTGTCAGAATTGGCATATAAGGTCATTTAACAGAAGTTTCTACCCAGTAGCCAATTTTAGCCAATGAAAACTTTAAACTAGAGAATTGGATTTAAAAGCCAAACAAACTGCCCGATAATCAAAAGCTCCAGCAAGTCATAAATGAATTAGGGAAGCTATATGAAATCTATAAATGGCTAAAATAACTAAAAATATAGAAAATGACCTGGAGGATCATTATAGATTTTTACGTAATTTTAGACCCAAAGCATAAAAATGCAATATGGGTACCATTTTTCTCATACTGATGGTTAGATTATTGTTTTGTAGCATGGAATCACGTAAAAGATCATGGTATATCTTTTTTTAGTGATGAGAAACTGACAATAAGGGAGAAGGTCCTTAGGTCTTCATAAAAACATACAACTGTCATTTTCTAGCGCAGTTTTGTCTGTTAGTGTGAAAAACTGCGCTGGTGAGTTGTGTACCTATCAGGACACCTATACCATTCAAAATTCTACCCTAATAATTATCCTAGTATAAATGGAAGAGAATTCTTATCAGTTTTGCAATTTGATTATTCAAAGAGAGAAATTGGCAAAACCTCAAATATTGCTTAAGTTCAAAGCTTTTGTGTGTTGAGAGTCTAGTTGTTCTTGAGTCAAGTTTTTGTACATAATTGAATTAATCATGTTATGAGAGTAGTGCCTTTTTATTGTTTTTGAGTGCTTAGGTAGAGTTACATGAATTTAATATTGATTAGATTTAATCAATATCAAGGTGAGATCTTGATAGAGTTGTCAGGGAAAGTTGGTAATAGAGTTGTTGCAAACTAGTTGAGCCTAGAGTTAGGTTCCTAAGGAGTATATAGTTATGAGTTTGATTATAGTGAATTATTGAGTGCTTGTAAGGGAAAGCTGTGGTTTTTCCTCCCTTGAGCAAAAAGGTTTCTATGTTAAACCATTGCGTTTTTTACTTTCCTGCAAAGTTTTAGTTTCTTTACTAATTTACTGCTTTATTTCATGTATCTGACTCTAAAGTACCTGGTCCCTCATAGTGTGTTGCGACCCCCAAAGTTTCATAAATTAGTATCAGAGTAAGAACACTAAAAAAGGTTTACACCTAGAGTGATTACTACTTAGTATGAAACTTTTTCTATGAAAAAAGGAGAGACAATTCAAGAAATGCATACAAGATTCACTTCTATTACAAATGAGCTACACTGCTTAGGAGAAGTGATTCCTTTGTATAAAAAAGTGAAAAAAATTCTAGGTGTTCTTCCTAATTCTTGGGAAAGGAAAGTGGATGCTATTACCGAGGCAAGAAACCTAAAGACTTTCACTATGGATGAACTTATTAGTAATCTAAAGATGCATGAGCTCAAAAAGTAGTAAGAAAAAAAGAAGAAAGAACAAAAATGGAAATATCTTTAGCATTGAAGGCTTCAAAATTTAATTCAAGTAAATAGGATACTGATGTTTCCTATTTGGCAAAAAGGATTGTTAAAGTTATGAAGAAAAGTGGTTAGTTTCAAAGAAGAGAAAGTAACAATAAAAAGGGAGGCACAGTTGAAGTTTGTCACAAATGTGGAAGTCCTGAGCATTTCATTAAGGACTGTCCAATAGACAAAATGGATTACCAGGAATATCTCAAGCTCGGAGGTGAAAAAGGAAAGAATTGAAACCAAGTCCCTATAAAATCAAGAAGAAACATTGCAACTACTTTTGTAGTGAAGCATACCCTATCAGTGTAGGGAGATTCTTCCAATGAATTTGATATAGCTGAAAACACTGAAGATGTGTCTATGTTGGTTGTGGAGGAGTGTGAAGTTACCTATGATTTCTTGTTTACTCTAATGAAAACACTGAAGATGAAAAATAAAATGAGGTAACTCTCTTGACATTAAGGAAAATTCAAATAACTACTCTGCTAGAAAGATAAAGAAGCTAGCATACGTGTTGATTGATCTTGTGTGTTAATTGAATACTGAGAAAAATGCTCTAGAAGAGAAAGTAGAGAATTAGGATCTTTAATTAATTTCTTTAATTCTCCAAATATCTAAAACATAGGAATAATCTACTAAGTTGAAATATGAAAATCAAAGTTTAATGAATAGACTGAAGAAAATGGATGATTCTAATTGTAAAGGGAAGAAAAAAGCCCCACAGCTTCAAATGGAGCTTGAAGAAAAGTTAAAGGATTCTCAAAAGCATCTTAAGAGTGCACTCCATAAGAATGAAAAGTTAGAAAGGGACCTGGTCCGTATAAGGGAAGAACTTAACAAATGATTAAATATACCATATCCTCTCAAATACTTTATAATTTACTTGGTTAGGGTGTCAACAATGGTTAAGGGCTTGGATATCAATAGAAAAATCAATCACTTAGGTCTCAAGGGAATGTTGTTCATGGTATTAGTAATAAGGTTTCCAAACCTCTATGCACTCATTGTGGAAGAGATGGATAGTTGAAGGAAAACTATCAGTAGTGGATTCGAGCTAGAATGAGCAATACTAGATACATCTAACATTAGATTTATTATTCCTAGGGTTTCATACCCATGAAAAATATGAAAAAGAATTCTCTACCTAGATGGGCAAAGATAGACTTGATCACACCGTTGTCTTACTATTGGGAACGCAAACTCAAATGTGTTCCAAATCAAACAAATGACTATATTTGTAGGTAGGAAAAAGGGAAGAAGTCAAAAGTGGTTCATAGATAGTGGATGTTCAAAGCATATGAATGGGAGGACTGACTTTTTTCTTCTCTCAATACACTTTAAGGTGGAGGTGTCTCCTTTGGAAATGGTATAAAGGGCTATATTCATGGTTTAGGGAAGATAGGGAGATCACCAGATCAAGCAATAAAAGATATGTACTATGCTAATGGCCTAACGTATAGTCTTCTAAGTGTTTCTCAAGTCTGTGACAAAGGTAATGAGGAAAAGTTCTCATCTGATAGTTGTACTATATCAACCTAGAAGTTTGGGAGAGTTATTCTCAAATCCAAGAGGATAAAAACTATGTATGTGGTTGATTTAAAGTCTGTGGCTGATGGGGAAATAACTTGCTTAAGTTCTGAACAGAAGGTTGGGACATGTAAGTTCCTCTTTGCTGAATAAGTTGATTTCAAAAGACCTGGTCTATGGTATGCCAAAGATTAAATTCCTAGACAACAAGGTTTGTAGTGCTTGTCTTAAGGGAAAAAAAAACATGTCTTCTTTTAAGACGAAAAGGAAGTTGAGTACTTCTAGACCCCTTGAGATACTACATATAGATTTATGTGGACCTGTTAAAGTCTAAAGTAGAGAAGGAAAGAATTATGTACTTGTCATTGTGGATGACTACTCTAGGTTCACCTGGACAATGTTCTTAAGAACCAAAGATGAAACCTATGAGGTTCTGGTTACTTTTGCCAAGCAAATTCAAATGAAGTTGAACTGTAAGATTGTTGAATTTAGATCTAATTATGGAATTGAATTTGAGAAGTCCCAAGTTGCAGATTTTTGTGCTGAAAATAGAATCAATAATAACTTCTCTGCCCCAAGGACTCCTTAACAAAATAGAGTTGCTGAAAGAAAAAATAGAACCCTCATAGAGATTTCTAGAACCATGCTGATTGACAGTGGGCTTCCAAAGAACTTTTGGGCAGAAACGATAAATATTGCCTGCTATGTGACAAATAGGTGATTTCTTAGATCACTCCTGGACAAGACCCCATATGAGCTTGTGTTCAATAGAAATCCTTAGCTTGACTACTTCAAGCCTTTTGGGTGCAAATGCTTTGTTCTAAATAATGAAAAGAATGATCGAGGAGAGTTTTACTCCAAAAGTGATGAAATAGTATTTGTGGGATATTTCTCAATAAGCAAAGCATACATATTTTTCAAAAAAAAAAACTCTTTGAGTTTAAGAAAGTGTTTATCTGGTATTTGATGAGTCAGGAAAGCCGATGAATCAAGATAATGGTGAAGATTCTAACATTTAAGAACTCATTCCTTTTTAATTGGATGATATTTTTGAAGATAATGGCCAAGGACTAAATAATGTAGAAGGGAATGATAAAGGAGATGGTGATCAAGGATCTTAGTTAGAGACCCCAACTCCAGTTGAAGAAAAATAAGAAGGGTCAAGTCAAACTTTTTAGGGACCTGGCCCCAGAGGAACTCTTCTAAGAAGATCAAACTGGAGGTATAAATCTTCTTACCCACTTGATAATCTGACTATACCTTTGGAATCTGGAGTCCAAACAAGAGCTCAAGACAGAAATTTTAGGGCATTCTCATATTATTGTCCCTAATTGATCCTAAGAATTTAAAATAAGTTCTAAAAGTTACTGACTGGATTAATGTAATGCAAGAAGAGCTTCAACAATTTGAAAGAAGTAAATTCTGGCACTTGGCCCCCAAATCTATTAAAAAATTAATTATTGAGAGTAAATTGGTGTACAAAAACAAGAAGGGTGAACATGAAACTATTAACAAAAATAAAACAAAGCTAGTTGTTCAAGGCTATAACCAGAAGGATGGAAGTGATTATTATGAGACATTTGCCCCTGTAGCAAGGATTAAGGCTATCGTGATTCTTATTGTTTTTACTGCCTACATAAGGTTTAAACTCATCCAAATGGATATCAAAAGTGATTTTCGAAATGGAAACTTGAAGGAAGAAGTCTATGTCAAGCAACCTCTAGGTTTTGAAGATGCAAAATTTCCTCATCATGTGCCAAAATTGGACAAATCTTTCTATGGTCTAAGGCAAGCACTGCGGGCTTGGTAAGAGAGACTTTTAAAGTTTCTTCCAGAAAATGGCTTTAAAAGAGTAAAAATTGACAATACTCTCTTTCTAAAGTCTAGAAGTAGAAACTTACTAATTGTTTAGATATATGTTTATGACATAATCTTTGGATCTACTTCTAAATCACTATGTGAAGACTTTGCAAAGCTAATGAGGAGTAAATTTTAAATAAGCATGATGGGTGAATTGAGTTTCTTCCTAGGCCTACAGATCAAGCAAACTACTCAAGTGACAATGATTAGTCAAGAGAAGTACAACAAGGAGATACTAAAGAAATACAATATGGAAGATGACAAACAAATTTTAACTCCAGTTGGAACCAATTCAAAGATGGATAATGATGAATTTGGTCCCTCGGTTAATGAGACTATATATTGAGAAATTATTCGATCCCTACTATATCTCACAACAAGAAGGCCAAATATTGTATTCAGAGTGGGATTGTGTGCCAAGATATTGTTTTAGTGTGTTAATGTATGCTAGATCTCCACCTAAGTTCCAAAATAATTCGGAAATGATTCTCCTAAGTTTTTCCACTTTTAAGGGTTCCAATATCTTTAGAATGGATGAAAATGGAGAAAAATAGTCTAAGAGGGGTATTTATATCTTTCCCAGGTCCATGGGTGATGCTTAAGCGACCTAGTAAATCTTTAGCGATATTTGGTCAACTGCACAGGTATCGCTTAAGTGATTACTTGCCACTTTAGATGTAGGTTTTGCGCCCACGCACACATGCAAGTGTGTTGTTACCTAAGTAGTAAATTATCCCTTAAAATTCAAGTATCGATCCCACAGGTACTTGTGCTCAACAACTATCTAATTCTAGTTTCATTATGAAGATTAAACAAGTGTGCAAGTAACCTAAACGTTTGAGAGGGAAAAACTATGACTAAAAGTAAACAATGCAATAAAGTAAAGTTCTTGAAAGATAATGGGGAGAACCTACGGCTAAGGCAGTACGAACAATTATACATCGTTGAGCGGGGATGCAAGAACTAAGTTAAATACATTTAAATATCTTCCTTGTAAACAGGGAAAATTAGGAATATTCCTATCCTATACGCAAATCCTAACTTTAATTAATTGAATGGTTAATATCCTATTCCAAACATTCCACATTCTAATCTATCATTCCTTCTTCCTAGAACACAATAGAGATATATATTTATTCTAAGGGTCATGAATCTATAGACTAGTAAATAACAAGAATATATGAACAACCAATAATGATAAATAACATAAACCAACTTTATTTCACGCTTTAGTATTTATGTTCTTGCCTCAACACCAGATGAGGGTATTTAGCCACTCATGGAATTACAAAGAATCACAATTAAGGAATTCATGTTCATAATCCAAAAGTAAACCAAAGTGAAGGATTTAAAAATTATATGCTCATTTATATGAATATTTACTCATCATGCACATGAGAAGTCCTCAAAACTAAGCTAATTAAGGCTAGGTAACAACATTTAGGTGCATAAATCCACCTAAGACCATTACCCCACACTTAAAGACTTGTTTGTGCTCGAAGAAATCTTTAACTTAAGAACCATAATCAAGGAAGACTCCAACATTACTATGATAATAAAGACATTCAAGCTAGCAATACAATAGCTACACAGATAACAAGTTTTACAGTGAGCATGTCACAAACACTTGAAGGCTCATGAAAATTACTTCAAAATAGTTTAGCCTCAAGAATTGAATCCACCAAGTTGGAAAACTCATGCATATTACCCAATCAAAGAGATCGTATGAATGACCTAAGTATCATTAAACATATGTCCTTACCACAAGAGAGATTTACCCATATTCAGTCACAAAGATTCAATTTATCATAAGAATGGGTATAAGAATTGAATTATGCTCACTCTCACAAAGAATTCTCATGCCACATAAGATGAACAATAGGCTTACCCTTAGTGTAGTACTCTACTAATATCAAAATGTTAAAGATTAAGATCAAATAGGATTTCAATGGTTTTAATATAAGATAAGGGACAAGTAGGAACTATTCTATCCAGTAATAGTGAATATCTTCCCTAAGCACTTTAAATCATCACACTCAACATTGAAATTTCCTCTAACAACAAATTTCTACCACTTCTATCTCCACACATCTCAACTTTTTTGCTTTATATTATTACGTTAGTTTGCATATACAAAGTAGGGAGTATGCTATATCACATATGATTCAATTTTTCCCAATTTTCTTTTTTCATGACGTCACACCTAACTATAGCTCATCAACTTTTTCACATAACTAGCTACTCTTTTGATCTTTACTTTCACCTCTTTTCTTCTTAAATTTTTCACTTCTTAATCCTATTTATTTTTTAACTAAAGTGCTTAGAAGAATAAGATCAAATTATGGTCAATCGATAAAGTGGAATAGGCTACATACAATGCTACCAAAAAATATAGTCTAAAGGCTTAACGGGGCTAGCTAAGATATGCACAAGGGTAGATAAAAGAGAGTATGAAACATGGATATCAAAGGAATGCCTATATCATCTCCTAAACCCATATTTGTTATTTTATTTGCACACACACCTGGCAAGTTCTAGATATCAATATGCAATAAGGAGTACAACCAAAGACCTCACATCACCCTGGCATATGCTCAAATCCAATAGAATCATTATATATTTTTAACCAAGAAATAACATGTCAGGACCCAATTTCTCAGGTCATGATGGTGCCTAACATAACCCACCAGTAGATAAACCAAACTTATAGTCTAGAATAACTAGTAATAAACTACTCAAATTAATAAAGAAAACAATGCAAAATATTTGAATAATAAGATCAATAAAAAATATAATCCCAAGACCTGGTGGTATCAGTGTAAGAGCACTAATATACCAAGAGTACAATGTGAAGTACAAATGAATACACTGATATAACTTATCTTCAAATATAACATAGAGACTAGTCTAGTACATAATAGAGAGACAAGTCACACTTTAAATATTAGGAGCTCACTTTAAGTGTTAGAACCAAGGCTAATCCACATGATGCACACATCAATGGAAATAACCCGTCCTATGATCTGTAGGTTATAGAAGTGTAGTATAAGTACCGAACGTGCGGTACTCAGTAGGCAACTGCCAATTAAAATCCAAAGATAAAGTAGATATTTATGACATATGAATAGAATGGACCCAAATATCCAACAACCACATAAGATAGCCAATAAGATAATAAGGATACACTATCCTATTCATATCTAAAAGACAAACATAATAAGGCTAAAGAAGTAATAAAAATGCACTATCTTATTCAGCCATATTTAGGGGTATCAACACTATACCGTATATCACTAGCCAATATTCAAAGTTAGAGTGGAAGGAAGAAGTAAATAAGCATACAAGGCGAAGGAATGAATATATAATTTGAGTAAGTGAAAGAAGGAAGGGATATATAGCAATACCATATCTACATATAGCTAAGTGTGCATATATACATACATATATATATATATATCAGTATATAAACAAGGTATACTTAAAGTACATCCTAGATCATCAGATTAGCTATTTAAGACCTCAAAATTATAGCAGGAGATAATACTAGAATATTTAATGTTTTAATCTACCTATCAAGTCATTAGATGATCATGCGTAATAGTGTAATCATAGGATAAAATAGGTTATAATCATAACTCAAGTCTTGATATCGAATCATTGACCAATCTATCATAAAATAGCCATAATAATGATCATAACAATGATAATAACAAAGATAATAACAATGTCAATAATAACATGAGTAACTAGCTAGTTCAGACAACTAAATACCTAACTGAGCCTATGCATACCCCCACCGGCCTAGTCTCGAAAGGTTGAATGAAAAAAAAACACCACAAGCCGTAATCAACACCTATATCTATGCAACCCTTCCATACGAACTGATGGATATAGGTGCATACTAGTGATAGGCAATGTGCCTGCAAGAATGAATGCAAAGTACTAATCGATATCAAAATCTCATTATCTCAATCATCACCATTATAACCATTATCATCATAGCCGTCATTATCATAATCATTCTCCAGCCTTACTGGGTGTGTGTGTATATATATTATATAATTACCATAAATAGGGCTAGCCAGAGCCGAATAAGTAGATATACATATAGGCACATTAATATAATTTATCCTTTGGACTTGTAGGGTATCAATGCATCATCATAACCATCCTCCAGCTTTGATGGGTATCATCACATCATCATAATATTCTCTGGCTTTGTCGGGTATCGTTACATCATTATAATATCCTTCAGCCTTGCTGGGTATTATCACATTATTATGATATTTTTCATCTTTATGGGAATCATCACATCATCATAATATCATCTAGCTTTGTCGGGTATCGTCATATCATTATAATATCCTTCGACCTAACAGCTATCATCATATCACCATAATATCCTCTGGTCTTATCGAGTATCATCACATTATCTTAATATTTAAATCAGTGAAAATAATAGAGAGCAATACCCATAAGGGCTAAAGTAAATATCAAGCCCTATGAGGGCCAAAGTAAATAGCAAGCCCCACGAGGACTAAAGTAAACAAACATGAAACGAGAAGCAAGGCAGAGTATATTTTCAAAATTTATCATGCAACATCAATGCCACATTATCAATAAGTATATATACCTAACATAAAGATTATAACTATCATTGGGTTTTACCCAAAACTTATATCATCAATACAATATCTTCCTCCATCCCATACTAGGGAGAAGTATATTTATACACATAATAACTAATTCCAATATATTCACAATTCATTTTCCAACTAACATCATTTATTAACTAATACCATCGATCCATTAATCCTTGTTTATCAACTAGTCATCGTCATTGGTTTAATAATTAATGTCAATTGATCTTCATAGTTACTAATCATTATTATCATAGATTCACAGACTTAAGCCATAGATAAAAATAATGTAACTATGCAATCCATTTCCCAGAGTAAACTTTGGGAATAAATCATTATAAAAGTGTAGAAAGGGTTAGAATATCTCACGACTGGAGTAATTAGGAGAATCAAATATTAGATTAGAGTCTGTCTCAGTTAAATCTTTGAAACATCATTATTAATCTCTTTTACATATCAGGTATTCATTAAGATATGCAATTGATGTTAGGAATAAATCCATTATTAAGGTAAAAGGTACACTTTAACTCTTATTTAGAAAAAATAATATTAAGATTATATTTTAGCTAGAATCACATCACTTATCAATTTAATAACCAAGAATGTAATGAATCTATGCATCTTGAATATATCATATCTATGCATTGTGAATATACTACATCTATGTATCATTAATATACCATATATATGCATCATGAATAAGCCACATCTATGCATCATGAAACTACCATATCTATACATGTAATTGATATTAGTAAATTTAGCACTCATTTACGTCCAAATATGTACAAACTACTATGATTTAATGATATGAATAAGACAATTTTGTTATTTGAATACACTAATTCTCATATATTGCATGCATACAAGTGATAAGAACAACGGGAGTAGAATGAGCTGAAAAAGGATCAAAAGAGGAAGAGAAGTGAAAAAGCTAAAAAAATAGGAGGAGGATCCAACCCTCAGTTACCGCGATCATGGTATGAGTGTCGTGATCGCGATGAGTCAAGCCTGGTCAACTGTCAGTGATTGTGATGGTCTTATGGTAGTTACGGTAGCCGCGATTACGACAAGCTAATGCAATTGCGGCATCATGGGTTTATGACTAGGGGAAATTGTGTAATTTTATTTAGCCAACTCTAAATCCCATATAATTCAAAAAACCCTTTATTATTTAGGATTATTCCTTCCCAAGTAGAATTGAACTTGGATAATTTGAAACCCTAAAAAATTAGAAAACTATCATTGCTAATATTTCATTGAGTATTGTTATAATTGAAGTTAAATTTGGAGTGTATTCTTGATTGTATCTTGAATGGAAGCATTGAATGATCCTTTTGCTATATTTCTTTATTTTAACTTTATGAGTAGCTAAATATCTATCTTGGGAATATGTTGAGATAAGGTACAAATATTTATGGGTTATGATTTATTAGTGTATATTCTTGATTAATGATGAAGGGTTTCACTAACACTACCAGAAAATACCCCTATTGCAATGAAATTTTTAGCAACGGCTGGAAAAGCATTGCTATAAATAGCCTATTGCAACGGTTCCAATAGTTATAATTTTTTTGTTGTAGTAGACCTATTTGATGGTATAGTTGTTGTATTTATTGTATAACCGTTCCATTATAGTACCCTATAGCAACGGTTGCCCAAAAATGTTACGATAGAGTTAGCTAAGGCAACGTATTACATCGATTTTATATCTCTCTTTATATATATATATATATATACTTGTGTCCTCTAAAAACACCCACTGTGCATTTGATATCAACCACCACAAAGCAAAGCTCCTCCGACTGCCACTGATATTTAGCTCTGACTGCCACTAATATTTCAATCTCTGACCTCACTGTGTGTTCGATATCAGCCATAGGTCTGAGTTCACTTTCACCCCAAATCCATCTCCATCCAATTCAACATCGTATTTCAGCCATAATATCCATCTTCATCCATCTAATCTCAGCTACAACAACATCTTTCAATTTCCAGCTGCCATATTTCAGTCATTGAGGTTGTAAAGAAGCACCACTACTTCAACCACCACTTCAATTTCTGAGAAATTTTAAGGCTTTCTTATAATTTATTAATTTTAAGGTTAGTTTATTCTTCTAATTGATGATTTTAACCTAGGTTTCTAGGATAACCTCAGCACATAGAATCCTTCAAAAGTAGTTCATTTTTGGGGCTTTCTTCTAATTTGTTAATTTTAAGGTTAGTTTATTCTTCTAATTGATGATTGTGACGTGAGTTTCCTGGATAACCTCAGCGCATTGAGTCCTCCATAAGTAGTTTGGTCTAAAATCCTTTAAAATTTGGGGCTTTCTTCTAATTTGTTGATTTTAAGGTTGTTGACTCATAATTTTTGCCCTCCACAACCAAGTTTAATTTCGAGTTTCTTCGATTTTTAATAAAATCAAAATATTTATTTTGTCTGAATAGAAACTTTTCAAAAAATATTCAGCTGGGAAAGTTTGTCATTTTAAGTGACGATTATACATTATCGTATTCAAGTATACAAAATTGTGTAATTTTGTTACTTAAATAACTATTTTATGGAATATAGGATTTTAATCAAGGATTATTTTGAAAATAAATTAAAATGGTTGAAATCTTGATTTAATATGATTTATTCTAAAAATAATCTATTCGGAGAAATATCTACTCAATTTTATCGAATCAAGAAGCTCGGGATTAAACAAGGTGTTAACTCGTATTGAATTTTGATTTTATTTAGTCAATTTATTAAATTTGACTCTAATTGAAATCAAATTGTCCCCAATTGTAATGCAATTGACCGATGAGATATTCAATTTGGTTAGAGTTTAAATAAGTTGCCTAAA
The DNA here is from genome assembly GCF_002878395.1 of Capsicum annuum. Lineage (NCBI taxonomy): Eukaryota > Viridiplantae > Streptophyta > Magnoliopsida > Solanales > Solanaceae > Capsicum > Capsicum annuum. The sequence continues at coordinate 76,572,508 of NC_061111.1, forward strand.
TTATAATCTTAATCCCCAATTACCTTTTCTTAAGTGGGATTATTTTAATCCAACAAAATTTAATTAAGGTTATTTAATAACCCCAATTAGATTTAATTGGGTTATTAAATAACCCCAACATAACCTAATCAAAACCAAAATCAGCCCATTCCCATCACTAATTAATCCAACAACTCAGCAGCCCAATGACACCCACCAACCCAGGCCCAAAATCCCTCCGACCCAGCCCAGTCCCATATCTTTATCCCCTTTTATTCAAGAGCATATGTGTACAACCATCCAAGAATAAGAATACAAGGTACAACAATAATTCCCAGCTTCAGTGAAACAACATTCAAACCCACCGACCCATTTGACTGAAATCCATCCAAATCAACCCATTTTCCTCCGATTCCCCTTATGTCAACCCGAATCCAACCTGTTTTCTTCTTCCTCTTCACAGTCACATACTTTCCCACACAATTTTGGTACAAAGTCTTCTATAAAGAGGGTGAGGTGTTACCCCCAACATCCAAATTCCATAATTTTTGGGATAACGCGTACGGATTCATACCGTTTGTCAAATTTTCATTGGTTCTTGGGAAAATAATCCATTTCCCCCAATGGTTGTTGGGCATCTGTTGAAAATCTATTCAAGAATTCAATAGGGGTATAATTTGTGAGCATTCTCCTCTTTTGAATTCAAAATGAACACTCAACCCCCGACCCCTTTATAAATAGCTCTCTTTAGGGTCTGAAGAAAAAAAATTCTTTCTTTTGGGGGAATTTTTATTTCTTTTGGGGACTGTTCCTAGGCTTTTAGGTTGAAAATTAGGGTTTTGAAAAAGGGTAAACCTTCTGAGTAAGTTTTTGATTTTGGAAACAGAGAGAGGAAATTTTTTTGGATTTTTTGAATTCAAGTTGAAAGTCTTAGTTGAAAATTTGGGAGGTTTCAAAATTTCAAAGATTAAAAAGCAAAAGGACGCTCTATTGTTGGTCGACGTCATGAGATTTTGGTAGCAACAAGTTTGCTAATAGCTCGTTGTCCCGTTTGCTGCCCAGAAGGAGGTTCTAGGATTGGGAAAATCTGAAGAAGGAATATCTTTTCTGAGCTGTCTGGGTTCGAGTGAAGAAACCTCTCTTCGGAAACCTTCTAGTGGTGGTGGTTGAGCTTTTGTTATAGGTTGGAGTCCTATTTGTTGCTTTTAAAGAGGTCCTACATGGGCCCTTTTCTCATTCCATATGCATTATGGGCCATTGAGGCCCATCCTTCATAAGTCGATTTCGAAGGCCCTAAGGAGATAATCCCATAGTACATGACTTCGAAGAAGAAGAATAGATTAAAGTCTCATTCTTGAAGCGGCAACGAGACCCGTGTCTCCTTTATATTTATTTATTTGTCATCGTTATTTATTTTTGTCCTATTTATTTATTCCTTCAATTATTTATTTGGGCCTCGAAGCCAAAGTTGTACTTAATACAGGTGAAGTGAGACTCGAGCTAAAAGGATTGAAAGCATAGAGTTAGGATAGGTGAAAATGGGTCAAAAACTCAACTAGATTAGGACAGGGTCGATGGTTTGGGCTTAAAAGCCTAAATCACTACTTTCCCATTTTCCCCCTTTCCCTTTCGTTTACTTGTTTGCTTGTCTCTTTGCGAACCTAGTTAAATCCCTAACTAAGTTGCTAAAAAACTGATTTCGTAAAAACCTTTTCCTTTATCAATTTCTTTTTCAACAAATTGATGTTCCAAAGTTAATCAAAAGAATGTTTTTAAATAGATCAGATAACTGCAAGTTAGCGGATGTTTTAGGTGCCTAACACCTTCCTAAAACATTAATAGGAACCGCCTACTCAGAATCTCTAACTTAAACTATTTTCCTATTTTGAATAGTCTAAGTATTTTACAAAGGTTTCTTAACTCCTTTTCAAAATTAAGTGGCGACTCTCAAAAGTCAAAATTTCTCTGCAAAACAGAAATGACGACTCTGCTGGGGATTTTTAACTAGGTTCTAATCAAATGTTTGATTTCTTCTTTTGATTAACTGTTTATATGTTTATATGTTTCGATTCTATAAAGTTTAACTATCGCATCTCATAGCATATTCCTACATTATTTAAACTGTTTTGGGGTTTCGTGGGTATCTCGGCCCTTATTGATCAATTCCAAAAATGTGTTGGAAATACAAATAGTTTATTAGCACGTGAGTCGTCTGATGGCTATTTGTATTTTCAAACTCAAGTTGTCCGCTTGAGAACCAGTGTTCAAACCCACTCTAGATACTGATAACGCTCAATCTACAGCTCTCGTGGGAGTGTAAAGCGGTCGTTAGCAAATATAGAACCCAACCTGGGTTGGGTATCGATCCCACAGAGAATAGCTTGGCCAACAAGCAAGAGAAATTACTAGACTTTTAGTGCAAGTCTCGTAGGAAAGGGGGGATTGTAGTATGTAACCAAAACAAGAATGTAAGAACTGAAAATAGCAAAATAAAGAGAGATTGTCACGTGTGTTGTAAACAATGAGAATTGAGGCGTTGGGGTTATGTCCACCTTCTGAGGTATACGTCTCTATTGGCTATGAGTGTGTAGAGTCTTGACATGTAATTGCTTATAGAGAATTGTAGTCGATGGTAAATCCAAGCGTCTCTCGACCTAAACAAGGACTATTTCACTTTAACTCTCTCGAGCTTAAAGCGTGACTAACGGTACGAATTCTCCAAGAAGTTAGTCCAGGTACGGCACTAGCTTTTTAATAGGAAAGGGTGTCCTACTACCTTGACATTATCTCTTTTCCAGACAAATAACTTTTCTCTCGAACAAGTCAGATGTTAGACTGGCGTTGGTCTATGCGTCTTCTTTTCTAGACAAATAACCTTTCTCTCGAACAGGTTAGATGTTAGAATGGCGTGTTCTTGTGTTTGAACCGCAAAGAATGTAGATTTAAGATGAAGAGAATAATGATATAAGCAATATACTTGTCTTGAACTCACAAACTCATAGCTATAGATAGTAACTCATTCGGCTTCCATAACCCCAACTAAGAGATTTAGTTACCCATGAATGCGAAGGATATCACGTTTTGCATGGTGGATGGCGTGAATAGTAGGTGTTTGGCGTGTGGTTTTAGTGATTCCGTAGCAAGTAACGATTCTCTTGTTGTGGAATTTAAGAGTAGAAGAATGAAGAATTGAGAATGGGTTGTAGGAAGATGTCTTAATTGTAAGGAGATGAATGAATTGTCAGAATGTCTCCCCTCTTCCCCAAAATCTCTAACATGATAGGGTATTTATAATACTCCTATCCTACTCCTACTAAACTAATAAAATAAATAACCAAATCCTAATATACTAATGAAATCCTTGACCCAATTGTACTAGGGTAAGGTTACAAAATTATAATCCAAATAGAATGATGAAACACATAACCTAATTGCACTAGGTTAATGTATTATGGCAAAAATCCAGCTTTGTGTCTGTAAGTCCCAAAGTCTTCAGAAATGCTGTTTTAGCCCGGGACAGATTTTCCATGCAGCAGATTTAGTCCTTTATGCGTCCAGCTCCTTTCCATCTCGTTTGTGAGCTTTCTTTTGCGTCAAGTAAGCCATAAATTGCTGTATTTTGCATCATTTATACCTGAAACTTTCCTAATCACATTTGTTAGCTCATTTACAGGAAAAAGGACTAAAAGTGTACGAAATAGATAATTAGTTCTCGAAACTAGGCTAAAATATGGGCAAAATATATTGATATAGGCGCGTAATTTCGCCTATCATCAGATACCGAGGATAGAACGGAACCAAAACCCTATTTCGGCATGAGCTTAGGATGACCCAACACCCAAGCGGGGTATTGGGACCATTAGAAAACCTACCCTCCGTCTATTGACCCCGAGTCATCATAGAAGGATCATACTTATATGTTGGAGAAATATATGTTTGTCTAAATTCAATCCATTACCCTTTGGGGTCAGGGAAAGGCTTATCTTTGTCTTCTTTTATGTAGATATGGCTCAATCTCATTCCCGTAAAAAGTTTAAGATGGTTACCAAACCTAATGATTACCTGAAATTGTGGTGGGATTACATGGGTCCAGATGAGAGAAAAATTATTAGGACACATATCAGGCACCTGTCTTCGTTGATCAAAATGGACGCTTGGCCTGAAATGATTTACGTGCTTCCGACTTTGTGGGATAATCAGAATATGCTATTTCACTTCGGAGATGTGGAATTGACTCCTACCATCGAAGAAGTGTTAATTTTCTATGAGAGTATTGAAATGTGTTTCAAGAGAAAGGAAAAACCTGATAAAAACATTTTAGTTCCTGCCATGTGGGATCGTCAAACAATCAAAGAGGCATTTTTAACTGACGACGACACCTGGCTAGGGGAACGTGATGGAGCAAATATCACTTTTTAGGAGTTGTATTGTCGGTTTGAAAGATTCAATGCCTTCCACAAACTTGTACATAAATTTGAATCCGAAGCAAAATGGAAGGAGAGGAGAGTCTTTGCATTTGCGGTAGGTCTACTCGGAACCATGGTGTTCCCACAGGGAGAAAATGGCACAATTCATCCAAGGGTTGTCACAGTGGCCCAGGAACTTTTCTTTGGATTAGATTACAATTCAACCAAGGTATTCCACAATTTAGCTCCCATGATTTTCGCCGACATATATCAAGCCTTGGGAAGGTGTCAAGTCGTAAATCATTTCTTTCAAGGTTGCAACCTAATATTGCAATTGTGGATGATGAAGTATTTGGTAAAGGATTCGAGAATGGTACAACCTAATCATAAATCAAGGGTGGATATGCTAGCTTTGCACGACATGTGGTTGTTTCTACACAAATTCAAAAGGGAAGCATCTCACGCATTTTGGTTTAAGACTTTCGGGGAATTAAGAGATGACGATGTGCAATAGTCCATTAACTCTCTTCATTCAGGGAAATACACCATTCGAGGGGGCAAGTGGCCTTTCCTAGTGCTTCCCATTCTCAGGGGGACCCAGCCCTACAATCTTGGCAGAGTTCTTAGGCAATTCGAGATCAAGCAGGAGGCACCACAAAGATTCCATTCTTAGGTTTTTCACTGAATACGATGAAAGTGAGTCTCCACACAAAGACGGCATGATAAATGGATGGAGAAAAAGAAGGTGGACAAAATTGACTTTTCATATAGAGTATGACCCTAAAGTAAGCGACACTTACAAGGAGTTGTTTAAAAAGAGTCTTGTCGGAGCATTGATTCTGGGACCAAATGTACCCACTCAGGTTATGGATGTAGAATTCGAGCATCAAATTCGGCTTCACAGGCTATAAGATGAGTTTTATAAAAGTGAAATTGCCCATCGGCAGATGCACATGGAGGATGCTTTGACCATACGTATGTTCAGGGAAGAGTTTAAAAGAGCTAGGAAAGATGCTGATGATGCCAGGCAATGCCTAATCGATTTGGATGATAGCATGGCCTCCCAACTCGATAGCATAGGGAAAATGAATTACGACTGCAAGGCACAGTTATGCGGGAGCCATCTTATCATTAATAGGTATCAAATAGCACATGAGGTGAACAAGGAAAACAGGGCAAAAGTGGACGAAGGAGCCTCCAGTATCTAATCTTTCTATTCTCCCTTGTGCGGGAACTTTATCTTTTTTCATGTTATTTCCTCTTTTCCTTAAAGATTATATCCCTATTTTGATATCTTTTGTAGGCATTTATGCCCTTTTTGTGTCTATATGAGCTGGGGGTTAATGGATTGACTTTGAGGAGGCACATATTTTCTTTAAAAAATCGTTAGGCCTGAACCCTTGGCTCAAAAAGGGTCACCCCATCTAGGATACGCGTCATTATAATGTTTTGTGTAATATAACTGTTTTATGTGCTTATGTGCATTTTTTGAGATCAAAGGCATGTTTATCCACTATGTCCTATGGATGAATTTGACTATGACTGAACAACTTTGTGTGGTTATCTCTGGTAAAATATTTTGCATTACTTATCACATACGGAAACTAACACATTTGCCTTTGAGTTGTTTTATTTTGCAGATAATAGAAATTACTGTGTTGATATAAGATGGAAGAACATCCCTACTTCACCCGATCGAAAGCGCACAAAATCCCATCCTCTGACCATCATCCAAAAATAATAGGAAATAATAAAGAGAGCACACTAACTATCCGGGACAATGTGATAGTGGAACAGAATGAGATGATTGTGGAATTTGCAAGAAAGTTAGAAATGCTTCAGGAAGAAGTAAATCACACTCGGGATTTGGTTAACTTGGCCATCACCGTCAATGCCCCCTCTCCAGAGGGACATGGGACTCCACTCCATATCTCTCCCCTCAGCACACCTATTCTTGGGGATCATCTGAATAACATATCATTCGTATCTACTCCTCTATTTGTCTAAAATACTAATCGTGAAAAATAACCCAGACGCCTATCACCCCAAATCCATCTATAACCCCACAGAACCCATCTTTGAATCCATTTCCAAATGCTCAAAACACATTTCCAAATCCGCAAGATTCACTCCCAAATCCACAAAATACATCAAGCCTACCTTTGAATCCACCAAATTCATTTCCAAATCCGCAAAATTCTTCTCAAATTTTGCCAAACTACTCGTAAAGTCCCCAGAGCCTTCCCAATTTCCAAAATATCCTTCCCACTTACCAACTAAATTCCTTTCATCCATAAAATCAAGCCTCCATTCCAAATCCCCTTTAGACCATTGTATCCCCTGACACCTATGAATCCCTTCCTAATCCCAAGATGGACCATTATGAGGAGAAGGATAAAGAGTGGAGGACCGAGCATGAAAGGAATTTTCTAGCTATAAAGGAAGAGATCATGAGGATCAAAGAGTCTCATGGAGCCAGGGACCACGACGGTTTGGGGTATGACAACTTATGTTTTCACCTAGGAGTAGACCTACCAGATGGGTACAAAGTCCCTAAGTTTGAAATGTTTGATGGTACCGGAAACACAATGTCCCATCTAAGAAGGTACTATGAGCAACTGGTAGGAATAGGGAAGAATGAGGCATTATTGATGCGCCTATTCAACCAAGGTTTAAAAGGTAAATCCTTAGAGTGGTTCATGTCTTCGGAGCTAAAAAGATAGACTAGTTGGAAAGCATTGGCCAAGGGTTTCCTTGACAGGTTCGCATTCAACATTGAATTAATCCCGTACCGGTATTCACTAGATCGAATCAAACAGAAGAGTGATGAGATTTCTTGAGACTATGCCTTTCATTAGAGGAAGGAAACTGCAAAAGTGCAACCCCTCATTTTCGAGAAAGATATGGTATTTTTTTTCTCTCATGCACAGGAAGGAGAATTTTATACCAGGATAGTATCCGCGGTTCGAGCAACTTTCACAGATTTAGTAAAGATTAGGGAATCATTAGAGGAAGGCATCCGAATAGGAAAAATTGCTAAAACCCCAACATCATTTGAATATTCTGTATTTTCAAAGAAGAAAAGAAAGGATGCGACTGCAGTCTCTACTAATTCGGTTGATAAGTTAAAGGGGAAATTCAAGCCTAGGAATATTCTTTCATCATCATCGTCATCAAGTTTTCAGCCTGTATTCTACGCTCAACCCCAGTGCCATGTTCCACAAACCAATTATCAGCCTCATACTCAAGCTACTTTTCTAAATAATCAAATAAACGTCCAAACGTCTCCAAATTATCATCAAGTACCTCCTCCCATAACTCAGAATCATTATAACCCTCCACGTCTAAAATTTAAAAAGAAACCTCCCCGAAACTTCATGCCGCTAGCTGAAAGACGTACCCAACTCTTTAAAAGATTGATGAAAGCTGGTTATTTGCAACCGATCCAGCCAAAGTCTATCGATCCCAACTCCCAATTCTATCATCCTAATCAAAATTGTGCCTATTATTCAGGAGCAGCGGGGCACAATATCGAGAATTGTATTAACTTGAAACATAAGATCCAAGATTTGATTGATTAGAAAGTCATCACACTTCAGTCGCCGACACCAAATATTAAAAGTAATTCGTTGGCTAACTATGGGGGGCCAACAGTTAACATAATTAAATAGAGGGTGAATGGGCATCTAGCAAGGCCATCGCTAAGGTAAATTCAGAAGGACTCAGAAGAACGGAGGAGGTGGAAAAGATAGAGAAAGTTGTGGCCGCCTTAAGTAAGAATTTGGAAAGAATTATCAAGCCTGTTATGGTCCCATAAAAATCTTTTAAGCATGGAATAGAGTACCAACCAAGAAAGAAAAATGAGATCAAAGATAATTCAAATGAGAGTGTTTGGGCCCTTGCCGCTCTTGTACCAGTCATTTCCCATACATGAGATGTCAAATGATGATGGTCTTGGGGATGGGATAAGAGATTTATTCGAAGGATTCAATGCTCTACCAGATAATTTCTCAAAGTCCACTGGGATGAAAAAGGTTGCATATGGAGAGGCTTTACAAAATTGGACTTCCACTCCGCTCCTAATTCGTTACCCGTCGCGGTAGATGAAAGGAAAATTACTAATAGTTTTTAAAATCGGTGATGATCCGGAGGAGGCCTCATGATCCTTTCTTTTATGTCTAAAATCTTTGTTTCGTGTTTTACAACTTTCAAAAAGGCATGGGCCTACATTTGTGTAGATCATAAGCGATAGTTTTTATTTATTTTTCTAAAAGGCCTCCCTTTATTTAAGAAGTTATTTTTTAAATATAATTATCTAGCATGGTTTATTTTGGTAGCAATAATTTAAAAATCTATCAATGTCTTGTCATTCAAGGGGTAGACGAACAAGGCGAAGGAAATAATGATGAACAGAAAAAGTGATGAGGAGCGGTTAGTAGTAGATATAGAGGAATGTGAAAATCAAAAGAAGCCTAAACTGGAGGAGCCCTAATCCTACCTAAGATGGATGGTCAAGAGTGGACCAAACCAATCAATTCTAATACGGTAAAGAAATATCATGCTTGAAAGATGTTATAGTTTTGTTTCTTGGCTTATTTGTAATCGCCTTTATAATAGTATCAATTTTATGATGTGTAATCACCTATAATCCTTTCCCTCTATGTATGAACTACGTTTGACCTGAATTCCTAAGAAAGGGATACGTAGGTGGCCTATGTCGGCTTCAGTCAACACCTTAGAGAAATTTATCCTTTTTTTTATGTATGAACTACGTGATGACCTGAATTCCCGAGAAGGCAATATGTAGGTGGCCTATGTCGGCTTTGGTCAACCCATTAATTTCTTTTGTATATCCCTAGCGTAGGCCTGAACTACATTTGACCTGATTCCTGTTTCAACAGGATACGTAGGTGCCCCAACAGCTCGGTCATATAACCCTAAGAAAGGAAAACTGGGGAAGAATTTTCAAGAAGGAATATAGAAAATTCACAAGAGAAGATCGACATCCAACAAAAAGAATGAAAATCAACAAAGACTTTAGATTCACTCGGATTGGTATCATCTCAAACAACTTTAAACTGGGGCAGGAATTTTGAGGAAGACCTTAAAATTTCCACCAAATGCCGAAACATATTCCAAATTCGCCAGAACCAGAGGTTAAAGCTTTGGAAACCACCAACTGTAACAAAGTATGGGTAGACTCAATTTTTTGGCTATGATAGAACTACTTGAAGTAACCCTCCAACAATGATCATGAGTTTTGAAAATCATCCATCGAATATAGTCAAACTACGAGGAAGACATTCATTGAGCTAGGACATGACATGACTAGCAGAGATTTTCTAAAGTTTTACAGAAGTTTTCAAAATTATTTTTAAAAATTTAAGACTCACTTATTTAGTATTTGCCTAGACATCATTTGGGATGGATTGTCAGGGCGGAAGTCCCGAATGGTGGAATGCCCAAGTGATGGAAGGAGCAAATCAAGGATCGAAGGAGGTCAACATGAAGTAATTTCATTCAAATTAATCATTTTTCTGTGGATGCAGGGTTTAATATACAAAATAAGGGTCTCTTTCATAAATCCCCGAGCAAAATGGGAGCCACAACAGACCATTAATACCCAAGAACGGTATTTTAGGAAAGCCCTAAAAATAGGTTTAACGCTCATTTATTGAGGACCTTGTGATTTGTCCATCTCATTTCTCGAGATCGTAGGCGACAAACAAAAGCTCTTCATCTTCTTTACACATATCGTATTTAGAAGTTTTCCTATAAATAGTCGCTAGTAAAAGCGACTTTGTGTCTACTAATCGTCTACCTTGAGTACAGGTATATGTAGAAAGCAGGACGCTGACAAATAAAATCAGGTAAAATTATACATCATAGTCGTAAGGCATTGCCTCAAGGGTTATTACATATCATCACCACAATGGCTATTGCAAATCATCGCCATAATGTCTATTCCATATCATAGCCACAAGGGCTATTGCATATCAACGCCACAAGGGCTATTGCATATCATAGCCACAATGACTATTGCATATCATCGCCATAAGGGCTATTGCATATCATCGCCATAATGGCTATTGCATATCATAGCCATAATTGCTATCGCATATCATAGCCACAATGGCTATTGCATATCATCGCCATATTGGCTATTGCATATCATCGCCACAATGGCTATTGCATATCATCGCCATAATGGCTATTGTATATCATCGCCACAATGGCTATTGCACATCATAGCTGCAAGGCATTGCCTCAAGGGCTATTGCATATCATCGCCACAATGGCTATTGCATATCATAGCCATAAAGGCTATTGCATATCATCGTCATAATGGCTATTGTATATCATAGCCACAACGACTATTATATATCATCGCCATAAGGGCTATTGCATATCATCGCCACAATGGCTATTGTATATCATAGCCACAAGGGCTATTGCATATCATTGCCACAATGGCTATTGCATATCATAGCCACAATGGCTATTGCATATCATCGCCAAAAAGGGCTATTGCATATCATCGCCACAATGGCTATTGCATATCATAGC